>NC_092633.1:30978193-31278193 GCF_039555335.1 Amphiura filiformis | reverse complement strand
TTTCTGTATGTTTTTGGCTTTGTCACTTTGCTTGTTAATTTTTTGCTTATTATAAAGTGATATATATGAAGCGACCAAGCAAAATCAGTTGAAACTCAGAAATATTGATTTTGAGATATAGCCAAACAAAGGAAATATTTCCTTTTGTTTCCTGTTGTTTTGGGATTTCTTGGGATCTTTGAAACTGGTTGTTCAATTTCAATGGGGTTTTGTAGAAAATGCAGCTTTGTAAATGCTTTTTACTATCCTATAAGAATCTGAAAATTTAAGATTTCTGAGTTCCGACTGATTTTGCTTCATCACATCACATATATACATGTGTCATATTGTGCAATAATATTTATTTGGGAAAAAAGGCATTTTGCCTGACAATACCTATCAAAAGATCAAAATAAAAATAAAAGAAAATCAATAGAAATACATCCACTGGATAAGCAAGCACTAAATTAACAACCGTGTTTACTTTGATTATCTCTTTCATATTTATTCACACTTCGAAAAGGAATCCATATTGTCCTTCCCTTTAACAACAACCAATAATTTCCATTAGAATACTAGTGTAAAAATAAAGAAAAATAATTGAATATTATCATTGTTAACATAAAGCAAAAACTTACTGTCATTGTGTAGCCCCCGGTGTTGTCACTTACCATTGTCTATGTGATCGTTCCCAATGTCACGGGAAAAGGGTAATTTTAAAAGTATGGTCGCGGAGATAAATGTTACAACAGGGTTCCCATAACTTGAAGCCTTTAAAATTCAAGGACTTTCAAGGTCTAAAAGCATGATTTTCAAGGACTTATCACAACACAAAATCATGATGTGGCTCCCCATGCGGTACATATTAATGAAAGTGGCAGCTCCTCTCCACTCCCCAAATTTGGTCAAAATTATACTTTAAGTAAAATTCCAATTTTCAAGGACTTTCAAGGACCTTGTGTAGATTTCCAGGACTTACAAGGCCTTGAAAAGGTGTTGTCAAATTCAAGGACTTTTAAGGCCCATGGGAACCCTGTCGCGATATGTAAAAGCTATGGGTGTGTTGATGGTGTCCTCGAAATTGGAAAATAGGGTATATTTTTAAAAACAAGGGAAGAGACAATAGAGTTCTCCTTAGACACACGCAAAAAATCCAAAATTGTATTTTTTGTTGCGTCCTTGAAATGATAACAAAAAGCTTATTTTTTATATGGGCCGAATCCAACGAGTCAAGTCATGGTCAGGATTTGGTCAGACATTACTGGGTCCCCGCAGCACCAAACTGGTGTTGTGACTGCCCAATTGGGTGGATTAAAGCCGCTTAAAATTCGATGTTAGATTATTTTGTGTTGTAAACTGTCATCATTCTTTTGCCTACGTGTAACACGGGTGATAGAATGTAGTTTAAAATACCCTCCAAGGCCGCATCATTTCACATTTTAGGTGATATGGAGCCAAAGATGTTTTACTTTAGTAAAACCTAGATAAGCTAATGCCTATACTGATGCACGGCAGTGAACGTAACCGTTCGGCTGAAATCCAGAAATAGCGTCATTTGTTCTGGTGCTGCCACTTCCGAACGCAGGAAGAACATGCCTTTTGCAAACAAAATGGCCGACTCGTCCGGCCCCTTTCCAGCGAAAATACAGCTTATTTAGCCAATGTGAACATGGGTCATCGCCAGAAATATTTTCCTATGCATATTGGACTAACACCTCAGCTATATGGTATTTCACGATATAACAGTAATAAAACAAAACTGCAAGCGTTAGTTAAATCGGATGTTTGACGAGTGACCAGCTCTAATGGCGTCATGATGTAAACAACGTCCGAATCGTTAATAAAACCCAAATATGGAAACCTCCAAACCTATGCAAATTAGGTGTTCGACGAATCAAAATTGATCAGCCCACCTCCAAACCTATGCAAATGAGTTCAGGCGGTTACGTGAACATGTAAACTAATGCGACTCTTGTGTATACCGACCTCTGTGGATGGAGCTGACGGGGACCCAGCTATGGCTGCCACTGCGGTGTAGGAATGCATGAAATTGGATTCGTCTATAGGATACAGAATGTCCTTGAAAGCATTACACCTTTGAATGGTAAGTAACAACACCGGGGTGTAGCCATAGACTGTAAAAAGAAACAGTCTATGATGTAACACAGCAATGCATGATTTACTGATATGTGACATGATCAAGGGGAATGAGTCACATGTCAACCCTGGTCGAAAATGAGTTTTACACATGTTTCTAAAGAAGACATTTAGAGCTTTCAGGAACTGAAAACCCTATGTTGATACGACTTTTCTTTGCGAAGTTATGTCGCTTGATCAATCACTGAAATCAATATAAAACAAAAAGAATTTTAACACTTTCTTTGCCAATATCTCAAAATCAATATTAGCGACATCCGACTCATTTCCCTTGATCGTGTCACGTATGCCTTCATATATTGGATTTTGTTTTTGGTAAAAACAAAACTGTCATAGAAACTTGTCTCAGAAGAAACATGCCACCTTGATAAGCAAACATTCCCCAACAGACTCGTATTTACTTTGATTATGAATCTCTTGAATCTTATTTAAACCTCTGAATGGAATCCATATCGTCTTCGTCCTTGACTTCAAACAATAATTCTGTTAGAATAGTAGAGCAAAAAAAACAACTGAATATTATCATTGTTAACATAAAATAAAGACTTGCCAACAATCTCTAAGGGATGAAATCAAAACTCGACCGGCGGTCGACCACTGTTTCCGGGCGGTTCTGTCTGGTTGAAGCCGGTTTCTATTGTTCTGAACATTAGAACGTGGTTCAACTGGCGGTCGAGTTTTGATTTCATCCCTAATAGCATGATTTACTGATATGGCGTCATATATTGGATTTTGTTTTTGGTAAAAGCAAAACTGTAATAGAAGATTGTCTTGAAATATTGCAGGGCTATAATTGAAGCGGAGATAAAAAATACTAGTTTGCATCTCACAATCAACTCCCCATAGCCTGTAATTGGGCTATTCCAGTTGAAAACCACACCACCCCTGTGGAAGATTTTGGAAATATTTTCCACAGGGGGAGTATATTTTCAACTGTAATTGGTCAGAGTAAATTGTTTTGAAACCCATACTCCCCTTGTATTTGCCACAACTGGAGTAAGTATTTCAAATAGAAGTTACTCAATTGTCTATTCTATTCAAAACTCATACTCCCTCTGTGGAAGACTGTAGCTAAATCTTCCACAGGGGTTATTGAAATGGAAAAGCCCGTTTGTTAGTAATGTGTAAAAGCGTGCGTCATCAGGTGCCATCATATAGGAGAAAAGGAATCACATCACAGCAGAATTTTTCCTGAACCCTTCTGTAAAACAAACAGGTTTCAGAATTCCACCATTCCGTTCATCATCAGTAAACTCAATTTGAAAAAGTAGTGTAATCCTATGCTTCTGCTGGTATTTTACTCCTCTGCCTGTATCTCTGTTTTCGTTTTGTTTTTAAGTAAATTGTTGAGTGTATATATAATGTATTTTTTTGATGTGTAAATTGTATTTTGTAAAGCCGGCGCTATTCAGCCTATGCTGCCTGCCGGCTATTTGTATACCGTGAATAAATAAATAAATAAATAAATAAATAAATAAATCAAATTGTGAAAAAATGAGCCTGGGTACTTTATAAGGCAAACAGTAACTTTTCTAGGCATTGTTGACACAGTGTAATCAGAAAAGAAAGTTTCTTATTCACCCCTTTGCATGGTTTCACATGTACGAGGAGAGCCTCGATCTGAGAGCATGCATGAATGGGAATTGAACCAGTCATATAACATCGTGTGAAGTTATGCAATTCTTCCTTTCATGTCATGCCAGTTTGAAGCTCTCCTTGCATCATGGCGGAACCGTGCAATAGGGCGAATTACTATATTACTAAGACCTAACTTATGAGACAGTTTGTATGTTTGAAGGTGCAAAATTAACCACAGTCTACAGGGCACACTGTTTTACTGCTGTACTCAGAAATTTCAATCATTATGGCAAATCATAAACAAATGTTTTCTGAGTTTGATTGGCATGTGACAGACACCAACTAGTATTTTTTATCTCTGGCTGACTCCGAAATCCTGACTTTGAACAACTCTTCCCTTATTTGTATGAAAATGTGAAATTTTACATGGGAAAACTCCAGTTTTATACGAAAAATCACACACAAGACAGCTGAATTATAATTACCATTTCTTGTGGTATTTTATATGCATGAAACTGGTTTATTGTGTTATGTTCTAACACTTTAAAAAGAGCAGTTTTCTACATCTGCATAAACTGCATTAAAATGTATGAAATTCAAAAATGATCTTACAGTATCAGCAAATTTCTTCCGAAACAAGACTTCTTTCAGCGTAATATCAACATGCGTCAATGGCAAAAACTAAATGGATAAAAAATTTTTAAATTGCTACAATTTCAAAATGTTCTTACAGTTTTAGCAAATTTTTTCCGAAACAAGACTTCTTTCAGCAAAATATCAACATGCGTCAATGGCAAAAACTAAATGAATAAAAAATTGCTAAATTGCTACAAAAATAAAATCAATGTGTGAGAATAATTATGAGGCGTCAAAATATGAAAACCACTAACATTGGAGTCAAAACCATTAGGTGAATTATTTTTATTGTCTGCTATTATGATGGTTCAAGTGCTCTCAATGTGACTTGATGTGCTACAAATAAAGAGTTCAAATAAACAAAAAAGGGAAAGAAAATATGTAGAGCAACTATTCTAAAGTCTTTAAGGAGGACACAATCAATGGGCTATCCCATTTAATATCCACACTACACCTGTGGAAGATTTTGGAAATATCTTCCACAGGGGGAGTATGAATTTTAAATGAAATTAGCACATAAGGCAGCTCCATTTGAACTTCATACACCCTCTGAGAAAGATTCTACCTGAATCTTCCCCTGAGGGAGAGTGAGTTTCAAATGGAGCTGCTAATGTGCTAATATTTCCAAAATCTTCCACAGGGGTAGTGTGGATTTCAAATTAAATACCCCAATTCATCTCTGACTTAGTTGCAAGGATGAACTTGTTCTCATTTGGAATTATAGATAGGAGTATTATTTTTATTTGTGTCCTACATTTATCTTCTTTGTTCCCAAAACAAGATTTTCGGTGCCTACAGGAGCTTTTAAATGTTTGATTCTTTCTTGTCACTTTATCCTATTCCCCTCCCATTGCATATTTGTACCATTTTTCTGGTATCCCTTTCCTATAGTATGTTGGGCTTATAATTGTTGAAAATGAATTGGTTTTTGTTACTGCATACATCAATAAAGTCCTTACTTATGCCTGTTTAAATTCACATAAGCGCCGCCAGTTAGTGTTTTATGCATTACGCAACTAAGCGTAAGTTCTGCACCATTCTCTATCAATACACAATGTAACAAGTCTCATTTAGTCCCCAATTGTAAGCCAGACAACTATAACATCAGTGGTAGTACCATATTTTTTCCAAGGTGGAGCATGGTGGAAAAATGAGTTTCCAGGGAAATGTAACAGAAAATGTGCCTAAAATTAGGCCCTTCTTTGCCCAGAATAATGAAATATTTAATGATTTGTGAAGGTAGAGCCCAAGCTTGTTTTGTGGATAATGTCCTCCTGCCTCTGATGGTGCCACCACTGTCTAAGGTTACTTATGTGACCAGATCTGGTCCAATCAGGCTAAAGTCAGCAATAACGACACTGAAATATAGGTCCAAATTGAGGAGAAAGAAACAATAAAAAATATAAGGAAATAGACATATGAAAAGTACATAACTAAAATGATAACTTTGCAGCCAAGTATTCAAGAGATCTGAGGATTCAACATCAGTAATTGCAGATACTAAGTTATTTTCAATTTCCGACTTTAGCCTGAGTGGATCAGATTGGGTCACTTATTATACTTTTATTCATGACAGATATCATATTGGCTGACATAAAATAACTGGTCTTAAGGGATCCAAAATGAAGCGTTTATTAACGTTTAAACAGTATTTTTTGTGGGACATGAGAGCACCTCAGACCTATCGAATTGCATTCTGAATCTGAAGCATGTCTTTCTGATATCAAATAATTTTCATTTTTTAAATCACAATATAATACAAATTTTATGACAAATTATAAAATTTGATATTTTTCAAATTTTGATATATAACAGTCCTTGAAGTAAATTATATAAATCTAATGATATATTCTTAAAGTGTATGTAGCAGGGAGGAAAAGCCGACGGTCAATTGAAAATTTTGACCCTTCATATTGAAGATATGGATTTTTTCCCAAAAAGACCTAATTTTTTTTTTTTTTTTTGGGTAAAAAAATCCATATCTTTAATCTGAAAGGTCAAAATTTTCAATTGATCGTCAACTTTTCATCCCACCTACATACACTTTAAGTATAAATCATCAGATTTATAAAGTTTACTTCAAGTACTGTTAAATATCAAAAATATCAATTTTAATGATTTGCCATAAAATGTGTATTAAATTGCGAATTTCAAAAAATCAAAATTATTTGATATCGAATGACATTCTTCATATTCAGAATGCAATTCGATATGTCTGATAATGCTCTAATGTCCCAAAATAAATACTGTCCAAACGTTCATACCCCAGCCCTTAA
Organism: Amphiura filiformis; assembly: GCF_039555335.1. NCBI lineage: Eukaryota > Metazoa > Echinodermata > Ophiuroidea > Amphilepidida > Amphiuridae > Amphiura > Amphiura filiformis. The sequence continues at coordinate 31,271,567 of NC_092633.1, read as the reverse complement.
GCAGAGTATGTTAAAAGGACCAGTGTGGAATTTCATGGTAAATACATAGAAATATAATCATATCAAAAGAATGCTAACTACAAATGTACTAGTTTAGTAAATTAAAACACAAAATACTACATGTAGACACAAATTAAATTGAAACAAAATGCTTTTATGCAAAGCAGATTATAAGATAGAGGATATAAACTATGCCCAAGAGGACTTGTTAAGATGTTTTGATATTCCAATCTTGACATCATAAGTGGCCCTGATGTCCCAAATAGATACCTTTCAACCGATCATCCCTGCTTCAACGTAACATCTCTGTGATTCGGTGTAAATGCTACATTAAAGCAGCACCAAACCTCAAGATATCTAACATCACAATAGACAAAAGCACCTCATGTAAACTAATTTATACTGATGTATTTGGAAACCAGCAAAATGGGTGCTTATAGCATCAACCTTCAGGATATCTCCAACCAAACACACCTAGTGTATGTGTCAGTGGCAGAGGGTTGTTCCTGAATTAAGAAGTCATCAGCGTCAAAATCCAATGAAATAGTGGGCAACAGGGTCTTCTTTAAGCTTAAGCATTTTGTTGAAGGGGTATATTCCATTTTTTATACCCATTCAATTGTGAATTTTTCATCTGAAGGGGTACAAAACATTGCCCAGATGGTATTTTAAAATTTTTTTAATGATGTGTGTCTCAATTTCACTGAAATAATAATAGGAAAATAATTGGTTTTGGTGAAAATTTAGCATTTTGTAACCATTTTTGGTGAAAATTTCTCAAAGTTGGTCAGAATATAAGAACTAAATCTAGATATTTTTTTCTACTTTTTAAGAATTAATTTTTTTTTTTAACTCAAGCATTATTTTTATGTTCCCCCCGAAAAAATTGTATTAGAAACTGAGAATTATATATTTATACTTTTATATACTAATAGAGTAGACCAAACAATTAGCAGGTATAAGCCTCAAAAGTTTCCATAATTCCAGAGTAAAGACTAACTTAATAAGACTTGTGTTTTCATAGTTAGTTTGTACATATTGTAAAGCGCCTTGAGACCATATTTGGGTTAAAGACGCTTATATGTGCAGCTTATTATTATTTTCAGGTCAGTAGTTAAGAGCACTCTAAAAAATATGTAGCATTTATCTTAACCATTGACATTAATCTATCCTCTATACGGGTGGATAATAAATATTATGCAAGTTTTACTGTAATGCAGTAATTGAGGTTTGGTGCTGCCCAGGGGGAAACTCAGAAACCATACGGGGATGTGTCGCAAACATGTGTAGCATTTTCGGTCTTTTGATATATCAATGGCCACGTTTTCTAGGTCATTTTGGTATATGTGCTCTTTTTTTTTTTAAATGTTCTCAATTTTTTTGGAAAATAGCCCAATTTTGCCTTACTGTAGCTAAAATTTTGGAAATTTCCTCAAAATTGTGAGAAAAGCTGTAAAAACTAAGGGGGAAAATTTTGACTTTTGGCATGTCGATGGGTCCAAAATTCTTGACAAATTGGTACATTGAAGGGTCCACTTTGAATTCTCAGGGACACACCCTACCAAAACCAAACTTGAATACCCCTCGGAAACACATAGATCTATTTACTCAAAAGATTGACATCACTAATGCCCGCGGTTACCATAATTACACAACCAGTTCCATCAAAACAGCTCAACTGGACCAAAGCTGAAGACCCACATAAAAGTGAATTATAATCTTCCCCTGCGTATTTCCATAAATACAAGTATTGAAAATTATGCAATTAATATGCCGTCATCGGAAATTCACAGAACACATTTTTGTTTTGTTTTTTCATTTTCCTGTTGTTTTTGTTACAAACATTTCCAATATTCATGATGTGCTTGAAATAATTTACATTGCATGAAATTCCATAGAAAAAAGGTGGATGCTTTATATGCTATACTTGTTATAAAGGAAACAAAATAACAAAAACAATATTATGATTTGATGAAAATATGACTTGTTCAGGCCCTGAGATGAATATAAATAAAGAGATAGGAAGCAATGCACTTTTACCATTGTCCACTGTGAACCATGTCACACTTTCTATTGTGCAATTACTAATAGAACATGCTCAGTACATGCACAAACATTCAATTCTTAATATGAAAAAAAACCTCATAGGTTGCATTTAATTTGGCTGGAATTGTTACACAAATTATGTCGAAATCTTAAAAAATGAAGTTCACAATTTATGAAATTGATTGAGGTATTTGTATAATGATGCCATGTCTACATGGTTCACAGTGGACAATGGTAAAAGTACATTGCTTCCTATCTCTGTTGTTATATTAAGTCTCAGTTCAGGCCTATATTTCAAATGCATAAAATCATGTAAGTCTGCTTTGCCATTAGTGCCGATATCAATGTTGGTCATCATGAGAATAATGGTGAATGATTTAGAATAAAGAAGTGTAAAATGAACTACTGTTTTGGAAAATATTTTAAGACTTAAGAAAAGTAATATATACATAAAAACTGCAGGCCTGTTGTTATAAACCACTTTTTCACACAGGACAGCATCATTGATCTTTGTCATGCATTTTGAGACACTCATTGTTATCACTTGCGTGGCTCACGACGAGCGTAAATAATCAATTTCCCACATGCAATGGACTCTTGAGTGACAATTACTTGCTCAATTGCGGGTTTGTTTATCAAATCCAAACATGTTGGGTTTGAAATGAAGCACTAGCGTAAAATCATCTTTTCATTTCTGAAATATTACTCAAAACTGAAAAGCGTTGCAGGCTTTTCATTGGTTTTCTGGAAGACCTTGCTGGAATGTTTGGACACTCGCCTCAATGGTCCTACTCTTTGGATAATAAAGTTGCAGTATTTTGTGTTCATTTAATGATTGAATATGTTCTGACTAAATTTAAATTTGTACCTGTCATTTGTAAATGTAAATCACACTCAAAAGAAGTTTCCAAAATAAAAATATAACTGAAAAATATGGACAAATGCACATTGTTGCGCACAACAAAGAATAAATGCTAGGTTGTATTATTTGCCTGATTTTGAATGTTGATGTTAATCCGTGAATGATCGAACTTTCATCTGTTATACACAATGGCAGGTAGGTACATAGATGGTTTGGATACCTATAACGGTTTGTACCACATGTGTCACAAAGGGAATCAGGCCCCATTTACACCTTGTGTGCAAAGACCTCCAAACCAGTTCCCCTGCTAGGGCCCTCTTGCCTTGCAGGTATTGTCTTGCAAGCACTATTTGAAGAGCTGTCTAAACATATACATGCTTTGCCACTGGCCAGTTTATTGGCTATATGGTGCTATCTAAACCTAATGCCATAGAGTGGTTTGGTTGGAGATGGCCTATGTGTTGCCCTCTGTGCCCTTACCAACCTACAATCCCAGAAAAAATGTGTTCGAACACACACTCTAATTCCAATGTTCTTCTTAGTAAGTTAGTATAGTGCGCATGCTATGCGAGTCACTGGAAACTAAAAATTATAAATAATTATAATAAGTGTTGTTTCAATGTTCATCTCAGCATACCCCCTCCCCTTTCCCTACCAAACAATGTTGGGAGAAGATATGGTGAAGATGATATACTGGGCATGTCAACATCGTACGTTGGTAGAAGGGGGACCATTTCCAATTATGCCTTTAAAGTGTTGGAACAATTATTTGATTTATTTCTAAGATTGTAGTCTAATGGAGGCACCCATATTGTAGTTTTTGTGCTTTCAGAAGGGTCATAGGGTTCTAGGTGTTATGAGAAAACTATTCTCTTTCTTCAAGCCAACTCAACAAAATAATTTTTTCAAGGTCCAATTGTATCTTTTAAGAATGACATTTGGTTAGTTTGGTTCATAAAATAAAATAAGGTTGTTACTAAACTAAAATAGAAACATGATTCAAGTTAGGCTAAAGTTTACTAAAATTGTACTATCTACTATGCATATTAATTGTACAAAAAATATTCCTTATACAAAATAGGCTGCTAATTGTGACATTTTATCCTTTGGTCCACCTCTCCCCCGTCCCCTCCCTCTTCCTCTCCCTCTCCCCCTGCCACCCCCTCTTCCTCGTGATGATCCCCCTCCTCCTCTGCCTCCTCCTCGACGATTACGCATCCGGGCGTGATGTGCTTCTGTTAGCGGTGCTAGGATAGGATCGCAGAATAGACATCCAGAATGATGGGTCTCGTTATTTTCCAGCGGCGTTTTACTCTGTAAGAAACAAAAGCAATAGAAAAGACAACTTAAAAATGTGCAGTAAAAACAGGTGTATTCAAACATAAGAATTATTGACACAGCTGAAATAGTGGGGTAATCCATACAGAAGACATGCTCTTCTGTAGGGACAACCATGTTGCGTAAGCTTTTTGCTTAAGCAACATGGTTCTCGAGGAAAAAATTGAGGAACTACGCCATGTAAACTGCCTTGAGCATTCCAATCCCTAATTTAAATCCCTGAATTTATCACCACGAAATGTAGGGGATTTTAAGATTTCTCATGTAATCCTCTATAGTACAACTTTTTGTGATTCTGAGTGCTGAGTTTAACCTATGACCTCAATTTAATTTTGTTTATTATGATTCAATTCAACACACCACTACAAAAATTCCAATTTTTCATGATTTTTGGAAAACCTATAAAAATATTTGGTTCAATAATTAAAATGACCATAAACTACACTACACTTTTTTTTCACAAAAATTCTTCAAAATAGACTAAAGAAAGAACTGGATGAACATCAACCATAAGAGCAGGCGGGTTTTAGAGAAGGTTTCTCAACCATGGCCCACCTACTTGCAATAAACCTACTCATTGAAAAGTCAAACAAATATCAACTTGACTTATGTATTGGATTCATTGATTTACGAGAAAGCATTTGATTCCGTAGAACATACGGATGCAACATCTCGAATTCATCTGGATAGTGACATTTCTGACATTGTTAAGATATCCAGAGGAGTTAGACAAGGAAATACGTTGTCACCAAAGATATTCACAGCAACTAGACAAGGAAATATGTTATCATCAAAGATATTCACAACAGCTATGGAGGCTATCTTCAAAAAACTACCTTTGGATGAAAGAGGAATCAATGTTGATGGAGAAAAATTAACAGACATCCGATTTGTAGATGACGTTGCCCTTACTATACCTCAACAGTGAAGGACATGGAAACACAACTTAATGACTTGGATAAAGAAAGCAAGAAGGTGGGATTGAAAATGCACAACGGAAAAACAAAATATATGACAAATTTGGCAACAGATGAAAATATCAGAATTGAAGAACAGGAAATTGACGGTTAGAGATATTTATGGGTCTGCTTATGGGTAAATAACCATTTATGTTGTTTAAAATCATGTTTTAGAAACATTTTAACCAAAAACCTTGTACATAATTGTTGACATACTGTCTGCAGACTGACACACTGACTGACTGACACACAACTTGTGATGCCATATGGTATTTTTCTTCTGATGACCTAAAATTGAAATTAAAGCGGTTTTCAAACCAACCGCACTGGGAATTGATCCAAGGACAAGGCAAATATCATAACTTGCTCTAAACAAGCAAGAGATTAGCTGTGAGAGTTGTGATTTTAATCGTATTTAAGGTTTACGGAATAAAGCAATATTATTGTATCAATGAATATTTTTAGATGACGGCATATTTCCTTCTATCTGAAGTGGTAGCCCACAAGCGATACATATGTACCTGTTTGGGGATAATTCAAGTTGTAAACATAAAGGTTGCAAAGAGGTTATTAGGCTCTCACCGATTCCCTGGTACCCGATTTCCTACCCGGCCTTGGCCTACCCGGGTTAAAATTCCTGTAACGAGTTATGATTTTAATTGTATATAAGCATTACAGAATAAAGAGATATTTTTGTATAAATGAATATTTTTAGATGACAGCATTTCTTTCCATCTGAAGTTGTGACCCAGGAGCGATACATATCAAACAAGTACCTCTTTGGGGACATTTCTAGTTGTAATCGTAAGGATACAAAATTGATAATATGACAGAAATGTAGTCAAGAGTTACACACTTCAGAAGTTTGCATTTAAAATTACCCAAGACAATATTATGTAGTTGGGCAGGAAAAACCTCCTATGTGCTTGTGGCCCTTGAACATGTTTAAAATAAATTGGCCAAGAGGTTGCATAGGAGATTTTATTTGAAACATGTTCAGGGGCCAGCGACACATAGGAGGTTTTTCCTGCCCAACAACGTTATGTAGTTGATTACATCTCAAGCACATTGCATTTCAAGGGCCATCTCCTATGTAAAAGCATACAAGCTGTATCAAAATGATCAGTTTTTGGTGTTTAGTGACAAGCCTGTTTCTTGAATATGTAACATTGGATCCTCTTCAGATGCCCAGGATTTATAGTTTTATGAACGTATATAACATTTATATCTACAAATAAGGTAGCGTGTATGTTTATGTTGCACTTTGATGTGGCAGTCATGTCCATCACTGGAGGCTGTACAAATCATTTAAAGGTTAGCCTAAAGTATATGAAAGTGTACATGTATTTCCTCTGTTAAATGCCCTGGGGGCATTGCATTTTTCAAAAAGGGGCATTTATTATTATTATTCTTTTTAAAATCATTTGGTAAGCTTAAAACTTACTCTGATATAACAAACTATGAACTTAGGATCAATGACTTTCCGTTCACTTCTAAATTTATGCTATTAGCCAACTACCAACTCCATTAGTGATCGTGTATGCATTATGATAGCATGGAAAAAAAACCAGCATTTTTAAACATCTTGGTTGAAAAAAATGGTAGAAGCGTTAATGGAAGTGGGCTACTAAGAGAAAAATATGATATTTAAAATTGCAAACCCTTGAAAATTCTATCTGTGATGTTAAAATTGAGCAAAAATAATGTTCTAGAGGAAATCCAAAAGAAATTTTTTGACACAAATATGTTTGGACAACATAACAAAAAAATTCTACAGGATTTTTGTTAGTATTAAGTTTCAAAAACTAGATACAAATATCTAGAAACTAGTTTTTAACATTTTTTTTCCAATTTTGACCAACTTTGCCCGAACTGGTTGACATTTGGGTGAAACTCATGTTTTTTATGATTTTTGTACCAAATTTAGCATTTGTTGACCAATTTTGGTGATTATTGCTCAAAGCTGATAAAAAAAAATCCAAACATTTGGGTAAAAATTGGATTTTCTAAAAAGCTGAGCATTTTTACCCAAATTTGACATCACATATGGATTCATTAGGTGGAGGTTCCCTATTTAGCTTTAGCTTTGGATATTTAATTATTTTATTTATTTTTCCCCCGACTTGCCCTGGTGAAAAATCAATAAATTAATTAAATGTCCAAGGCTAATGTTAAATAGGGCTCCTCTGCCTAATGTTTGCCACGTTTTTGCTATTCTAAATATATAGACCAACAATAATTATCAGTTATGAGGCCAAAAATATGCATTAATTTCAGGGTCAAGACCAACCTTAAAGGGCTAGATTTCCTGAGGGGTTCTATGAGTACGGATGCTATCTTAAAGTAGGTCATGCAAATGACTTCATCACAACAACGTTCATTCACAGCATTGTTGATGTCTTCATCATCATCAGTCGGCTGCGGAGCAGGCGACTACAAGCTTTCTCCAACTGTTGCGATCTTGGGCAAGCGAAACAATTTTGTTTGGCTGCAGCATCCCTTCAGTATCTCCCAGGAGGTGCTGTACATACTGTAAGTACAGTGTCATGACCGTCCCGGTTTCCTCTTCCCATGTGGTGGAATATAAAGGGCATATTCTTTCACAGGCTCGTCATCTTCAAGACGCAGTATATGGCCGAGAAATTTGAGTTGATGAATCTTGACTCTGGCAATCAGTGGAGTGGTGTTGGTCAGATTGTAGATGGTTTCATTTGGGATCCGATCCACACGCTTGATGTTTAACATGACTCTGTAGCAAAGATGTTGCAAAGGCATTGATCTTATTTTCCATGTCCTTGGTGATTACCCATGACTCGCACCCGTACAGAAGGATAGTGACACAAGTTGTCTCAAACAGCTTGATTTTTGTTCCGATTGGCAGGGATGGGCTTCTCCAAAGGCGTTCCAGTTTCCAGAAAGCGGCCCAGGCTAGTGCTTTTCTTCTTTTTAGGTCTCCAACACTAGAGCCCATCTTGGAACCCAAGTACTTGGAAGTCTGTGACATGGTTGATGGTACTACCATAGACTTCAAGTGCTGGCTGGGCGTTACAGTTTGCAGTCATATATTCTGTCTTAGGTGCGCTGATGACAAGGCCTAGATCTGCTGCTGCTGTTGCAGTCCTAGTAAGCTGTGACTGGGCCGGGCTATAGAAGATTCCAACAGGGCAATATCATCAGCAAAATCCAGGTCATTCAGCATCTTAGCAGGATACCTGCTTGACCGACGTGGGTAGGTAACAATTCCAGCGTCAATTCCAGAAGTTGATTTCTTCAGGAGGTAGTCTACCAGGATAATGAACAGGAATGGTGCCAACACATCACCCTGAAGCACTCCAGTTGTTACTTGGAAAGGCTCTGAGATACTTCCATCTACCATAACGGCACTATTGGAGTCCTTGTAGAGCACCTGGATGATATTGACCACAACCTTTGGTATTCCATAATGCCGCAGCACTGAGAACATGACAGACCTGTTGATGGAGTCAAAGGCTTTTTTGAAGTCCACAAAAGTGACTGTCAAGGGAAGTTGGTACTCCTTGAAGCCTTCCATGATCCTCCTCAAAATGTGTATTTGCTGAGCACAGCTTGACCTGATCTAAAGCCAGCCTGGTTGCTTCTCAGTAAAGGATCAATGTGAGGTCGGATTCTGTTCAGAAGGATCTTGTTGTACACTTTTGCGGCAATGGACATAAGTGAAATACCACGGTAGTTTGTCATGAGAGAGAGGTCGCCTTTCTTTGGTAGAGGAATGATGACATTTGTGACCCACTGACGTGGCGGTGTCAGCGTTGAGAATACTTCCATACAGAATTTGAGAATCATATCAATCATGCTATCCCTCCTCCCTGAAGTGCTTCAGCAGTTATAGCACAGTCCAATGCTGCTGCCTTGTTGGTCTTCATGGCTGCTATTGCTTCAACTACTTCTTCACGAGTTGGGGAACAGAACACAATACTGTTGGTTATATATAGTCACTCCACTTGCTAATAGCATTGTTGATGTCTTACATAAGACATTACCGTTGATATAGTCACTCCACTTGCTAATCACTCCACTTGCTAATAGCATTGTTGATGTCTTACATGTCTTTCATAACACAATACCATTGGTTATATACAGGGTGTCCCAAAAGTCTTGATTTGAACCATCAAAACTTTTACAAGGATTGACCAAGGGAAAGTACATTGTACAATCATGCAATTAATATGTTTTCCTTCCCTATTACACAAGACCAATCAAAAGTACAAATCAAATGCAACATATCAATACTAGCAAGAAAAAAATGTGTATTTCTCATTGAGAATTGTGAAATTGAATTTTAAACTGCTCTCTTCACATTCTTTACTTGTGAAATTTCAACAAAAATCATTGTCTTATTCTGTTATGATATAGTCGAGGATGATAGATTGAAATCATTTCTTTATAGAATATCCAATCTAACAATGGGCTACATGCAAATTGCACTTTCACCCCTGCCTCGGTTAAACTGAAGATCAATTTGACATTTAATCTTCAGCATATACCTAGATTTTGGAACACTTTTAATGGAAAACAACTGATTGTATGTTATCAGGGCTTCCAGGGAGACCAGTACTTTTGTATTGATAACATTTTCCTGAATAAATAACGAATAAATAAAATAAAATAATAAATTGTTTTCCTTAGACTTGCAGTTACAATAAGAAGAACAACACTAATGTTGAATGTTGACCTTCCAGTCTTTCCTCGTCCACTGTGAATAATTGAGAGTTATGTCCAGGTGGAAGTGTCTTGTGACAGAGCAGAGAATTGAAGGATGGAATCGAATGTTATACAACTTCATTAGACAGCTTTTGCTGACTTGATTTCTGCACAAAGTCAAAGCATAAGTGCACATTTCAGTGTTGCATGTCATCTTTTTTTTATTATACAATATGAGAACTTCCGTAGAATCGTAGATACATTAATCTATCTAATATGAGAATTGTTTAATATTACAATTGAATTGAATTGAGAGAAAATGTTACAGATGTTGAGAGAAGGTAGTGCATACTTGGGATCTGGAGATATGTTGTAAAATTATTATATTGTTTTTGATGTTATATGTCCAAATGTTTAACAGTAGTTTATTTATTATGTCTGTAATATTTGTATGAGCTTTTTCTATGCAAAGACAACAAGTTCATGTTTGCTGTCGCTTGCTGAATACTTAAGTTGTAAACGTTCAAAACGAGTTGTCAATCACCAACACGATGCATCTGCATGGTTTACTTTGCTGCGAGCTGCCCAAGCTAAGTAAACCACGCAGACGCGCCAGCCGCAAGTTGTTAATAGGTAATGAACATTACTGTGAAGCAAGATTGAATTGCCACTTAACATTAAAAGAAGATCAGTGACTTCTCTGTAGATATCAGCAATAAAACTCAAGAATAAAGTGGTAATGTTTTGCTGTTACCTCCAACATAAGAGAGTGTTTACGCATTTCAGGCATGACAACTTTTACGCACTCATCATGTGTAACATGTAACCTTGCGTTCGCATAATCGCTGCTGGACTGTGAGTAACAACGCATGGCTCCTGGATAAAGGTATAGGAAGAGTTGACGAAAATGGTATCAAGACTTTTCGGGACACCCTGTATATATATAGAGTCACTCCACTTGCTCACTTGCTAATTTAGTTATTGTGGTACAATTACTCAATTAGTTGTGCAGAAGTGGCAAACTGTTCAACTTGTTACACTCAACTAATATAAGCAGGTGTCTTTCACGGTTGGTTTTCCTATTCCCTAACACTGACACACAATGATACCAATTGCTAATTTAGTTATGGTTTGGTTTACATTTCATAACACCGACACACATAGTAATACCAATTGCTAATTTAATTATTGATGTACAATTATTAGTAAAAGGTAACCTTGATTCAAACAAGTATCCTATGTGGAATTTGGTATCAAAATTATTGTACGAGTTTCTTCGATGCAAAGACACCTTCATGTTTGCTGTTGCTTGCCAAATACTAAAGTTGTAAATGGTCAAAATGGTATCGAGACTTTTCGGGACACCCTGTATAGAGTCACTCCACTTGCTCAATTGCTAATTTAGTTATTGTGGTACAATTACTCAATTAGTTGTGCAGATCGAAGCAGCAAACTGTTCAACTTGTTATACTCAATATAAGCAGATGTCATTCAAGGCTGGTTTTCCTATTCCCTAAAACTGACACACAATGATACCAATTGCTAATTTAGTTATGGTTTGGTTTCCGTTTCCTAAACACAGACACACATAGTAATACCAATTGCTAATTTAGTTATTGATGTACAATTATTAGTAAAAGGTAGCCTTGATTCAAGCAAGTATCCTATGTGGAATTTGGTATCAAAATTATTGTACGAGTTTCTTCCATGCAAAGACATCTTCATGTTTGCTGTCGCTTGCTGAATACCAGAGTTGTAAACGTTCAAAATGGTATCAAGATATTTCGGGACACCCTGTATAGAGTCACTCCACTTGCTCACTTGCTCACTTGCTAATTTAGTTCTTGTGGTACAATTACTCAATTAGTTGTGCAGAAGTGGCAAACTGAACTTGTTACACTCAACTAATATAAGCAGGTGTCGGTGTCATTCAAGGTTGGTTTTCCTATTCCCTAACACTGATACACAATGATACCAATTGCTAATTTAGTTATGGTTTGGTTTCCGTTTCCTAATACTGACACACATAGTAATACCAATTGCTAATTTAGCTATTGATGTACAATTATTATTATTTAGTAAAAGGTAGCCTTGATTCAAGCAAGTATCCTATGTGGAATTTGATATCAAAATTATTGTATGAGCTTTTTCTATGCAAAGACACCTTCATGTTTGCTGTCGCTTGCCAAATACTAAAGAAGTTAATGTTCAAAATGGTATCGCGACACCCTGTATAGAGCCATTCCACTTGCTCACTTGCTAATTTAGTTATTGTGGTACAATTACTCAATTAGTTGTGCAGAAGCAGCAAACTGTTCAACTTGTTACACCCAACTTAATTGGGCAATTCCACCTAAAATTCACACTACCCCTGTGGAAGATTTTGGAAATATCTTACACAGGGGGGAGTATGCTTTTCAAAATGTAATTAGTCAGGGTTAATCATTTTGAAACCCATACTCCCTCTGTATTATAGCTTTACCTATATCTTCCACAACTGGAGTGAGTATTTCAAATGGAAATTACTCAATTGTCTATTCTATTCAAAACTCATACTCCCTCTGTGGAAGACTTTAGCTAAATCTTCCACAGGGGTAGTGTGGACTTTAAATGGAAGAGCCTAATCTAAGCAGGTGTCTTTCACGGTTGGTTTCCCTAATCCCTAACACTGACACGCAATGATACCAATTGCTAATTTAGTTATGGTTTGGTTTCCGTTTCCTAACACTGACACACATAGCAATAACAATTGCTAATTTAGTTATTGATGTACAATTATTAGTAAAAGGTAGCCTTCAGTCAAGCACGTATATCCCCCGAAATCCCATGTGTATTACATCATGTATATATATGTGTTCTGTGGTCAGAGGTAGCGCTAGGAATTTGTTTTTTTTTGGGGGGGGGGGGGTAAAGTGAACTTCAGGGGGGTGGGGCAAAATCAAAAAATTTTGCGAAAAATTGCAGCAAAAAGTAAAAGTTTTCGTTATTTAGGGTTTTTATTGGGGGGAACTGGAGGGTGGCAAGATTTCTGACTGGTGTGTCCCCATACCCCCTCTAGCACTGTTAATTTGTCATTTAATTTTGTCATGCACTAAAAATATGTCATTCTACATATTTGTCATTCATTAATTTGTCGTTTTACAAATTATTCATTGTTAAATTTGTCATTAAAAATGAATATTTTTGTGAAAATACTTGTGTTGATGAAAATTAATTTGAAATGCTATTATTGTTTCCTCAACATCTCAACTACATTTTCAGCATTTTTATCTTGAATGATAAATATTTCATTTACAATGACTAATAAGCACTTTTTTGACAAATTAATCTTTTCAGTGAGGGATTAGATTTGATTATCTATTAATAATAGCAGTGTTATATTTAAAGAAGCAACAGCTATTATGGCTAGGACATCTACTTAAAGACTGCCAGAAGACACACCAGCCAGAAAAGCCATGAAAGAATATCTGCACGAAATAAAAAGCCTAGAGAAAAGCCAAAGACTGCTTGGATGTCCTTGATCCAAAAAGAACTGAAGCAATTAAATGAAACTATCATGTCAGCTGAAGAAAAGCCTGCAAATCGCATCAGTTGGAACAAATTTATTGAGGGCGCCATGTCAACAGACGAACAGCATACCTGATGATGCTGATGACTGTTAAGTTTACAACAATGGTGGTTTACCCTTGAAACGGAAATTGTAAAATGTGTTCAGAAATGTAATCTGCTGATCACTGAGGGCAGTAAAATAGCCTACTTCACAATGTGCTAAAAGTTGTTTACTAGTAAAAAGACGCACAATTTCATGTATCACAAAACATGATAAAACATGACTTTTCGTATAAAAACAGTGGATCTATCTGCAATCTATCCTCAGTTCTCGGAGGTCTGCAGTAAGACATAATTAATTGCAAGCATTTTAAAGATGCTTTGAGCATTGTGCTTTAACATCTACCATGGTCAGTTTCTATTCCTTTCATTTTCTCATTTTCTGTTCTTTTTTCCAGCCAACAAGTACTGAAAAATTCGAAAATCTGGCCAACAAGGATTTTAAAAATCACACCCCTGCATTTAAGTCCTTGGTATTTTGATTAAACATTGTTTAACCCTAACCGCCTAGGGCTTTTTAGCGACGGAAGGAAAGAAGGAAAGAATAAAGAGAGAAAAGAAGGAAAGAAGTTGTTTGCTCTGGGTGGGATTCGAACCCGAGACCCTCGCATGCCAAGCACTTTCGGTCGGCGACACTTTGCCACGGGTCTTGGGCTTCGCTAGCCAGCGAAACCGTGCCTACATATCACTTAGGGCGATTGCGTCATCACACCACGTGTGGATGCATGCACGAACAGCGCATATACCAAGTAGTATTTTGTAGCATTCAGGCGGGTTAGGGTTAAGGAAGCCTATACTGAGTTTCGATAGTGGTAACCTAACCCTAACCGCCTAGGGGCTTTTTGGCGACGGGAAGGGAAAGAAGGAAAGAATAAAGAGAGAAAAGAAAGAAAGAAGTTGTTTGCTCTGGGTGGGATTCGCCAATCGCATGCCAAGCATTCGGTCGGCGACACTTTGCCACGGGTCTTGGGCTTCGCTGGCCAGCCGAAACCGTGCCTGCATATCACTTAGGGCGATTGCGTCATCACACCACGTGGGATGCATGCACAAACAGCGCATATATCAAGTAGTATTTTGTAGCATTCAGGCGGGTTAGGGTTAAGCCACCCTCATGTTAATAGAAACACACAGAGTCCTAGACTGCTTGTGCAGGATTGTAGGGGTGTGTGTATTGGCATTTGTTTTCAGTGACAAATGTGGACCCACCTTTCACTCATAAAGTGAGGACCCACAGCAACCATAGATGTCTACAGTCGTAACAGAGCAGCAGAGGGGGCTAGACCCTGTTATATTGCATATGGGGTATAGATCCCCCATCGTAGGTGTCATACCAGGTCCACAGTTAGGCAGTAAAATATCATATCTTACCACAAAAGTCCATGCTTTCAATAGTGAAATGTCAAAATCATGGTTATGCTGTTAACTACATAGGAGGCTCATAGGGTCCATGTTTGTCAATGAAAACATGTAGGGGTGTGTATGGTTATGTAACATTACAGTAAATAAAGTAACATCTGTGGGGTATGGTTGCACAAAGTAGTAAGTACACAAAACAATTTCCAAAGTTGCCCTCCCGGCATTTTATCTGTACACTGGTACCGATAGTGACTGTACACTGACACAAATAGACACAGTCGCAATATTACCTCATTTACCTCTAGGCAAGAGCATCAGTAAAATAAACTGGCCATCTGATGCCTCAACTTAACTTGAAATTCAAGAGGATTCAAATGCTTTATAAATTGTCAATGAGTAGCTTCCAGGCTCAATGAATTATTCCTCTTTCTTTCTCACTTTCATCCTATTTTTAGACATTTTATTGCCATGTACTGAGGCAACTTGAACCTGGTATCGGAGGGCATTGTCCATAATGCATAAATATTTGTAGTAGGGCTATTAATGTCTTTGTAATCGACGCGAAACATCCCAAACATAACATTAGGCAGGTGTGAATTATGGATTACACACAGCATTGACTACATATGTGTCTTAAGGAGACTTCCATTTCTAAAACTAAGAATTGATTTTACTATTGTGTGAATACCCCTAATCGTACCAGTGGGATATTTTAGCACTATTAATATTTAACTCTTCTATACTGTGCACAAAAAGTATACAAATACTCTAAAGATATTAAAAACTTAAAGATACTAAAAAACTTAAAGATACTAAATCTAAATTGCAAAATAAAATAGTCGATGGAGAATTTTGTCTGCGTACTTTGATACCTTATTCGGCACAGTGTGATTTTATTCCACTCAGCTATACTCATTTGAATGACAAATGGTTGAGTTTCAAAAGTGATACATTTTAGGTATATCCTCCTTCAAGGCAATTTCTTCTACCTTTTGTTACGGGTTCAATAAAGCCTAACAAATAAACACTCACTCCACTATGATCAATATCTGCGTGCTTCAAGAAGAAGAAAAGAAAGAAAAGAGAGAAAAATGTTTAAAGATAAAAGAAAATAAGGCCACTCCCAACAATCAAGTGAACAATTTTACTGTCAGCCTCTGGGTCCAAAAAAGGTAACTGGGTCCAATTTCAACTGCCACTGAGCTATTTCTAGCAACTCTTTGTGTTGTTCCTGACTAGTCCCAAGGCCAACATGCCAACATTTGGAATTGTAGACCATCTGACATCCTAGCCAGTGAGCGTGGAGCAGAACAACTGACGTCTGATCACATCATCAATGAATGCCCTCTTATCGCATGCTTAATGGTTTAATGGAGTAAAAGGACTTCCTGAAGTTGATGCGGAAGCAATTGGACAAGCTGTTCACAAAGAATGTCCCAAGGACAGGGACTGTGTAACAGCCCAACCTATGAGTATGGAGCAAAACAACAGATGTCAAATCACATCATCAATGAATGCCCTCTTTATCACCTGGTTTATGGAGCATTTATCCATCATGCAGAAGCAATGACAAGGCCGTTCAAAAGCATGTCTCAAGGACGAAATGTGAGGTCTGTGTGACAGCCCAGCCTATGAGTATGGAGTAAAATAACAGATGTCAAATCACATCATCAATGAATGCCCTCTTTATCACCTGCTTTATGGAGCATTAATCTGGTTCATGCAGAAGCAAAGGAAAGGCTGTTCAAAAATATGTCCCAAGGATATCATGTGGAAATGAGGTCTGTGTGACAGTCCAGTCTATGAGCCTGCTTTATGGAGCATAAGGACTTGCTACAGAAATAAGGGAATGGTTGTCCAAATAGCACCCCAAGATCTAACTATCAGTTTTAGGTTTCACATGGAAGAAGAAGTGCCAAGGTAAAGTGAATCAAATGGCTGGCAGTTCAGACACATGGATGCCAGTGAATGCTAATTCAAGTATAGGTAAATTGCTGGCAACTTACCTGATATAGATTGATGCCACAAATACTATTAAATCTCCAAGTGATAAACAACTGGATAGCATGATTCTACCAAAATTCCATTCCATTTAAACTCCACACTAAACCCTGTGGAAAATATTGGAAATATCTTCCACAGGGGGAACATAAATTTCAAATGGAATGATCACATTAGGCGGTTCCATTTGAATTTCACACACCCTCTGAGCAAGATTCAACCGCAATCTTCCATTGAGTTTCAAATGGAACTGCTAATATGTTCATTTCATTTGAAATTCATACTCACCCTGTGGAAGATATTTCCAAAATCTTCCACAGGGGTAGTGTGGATTATAAATGGAATAGCCCAATGATGCCTCAAGGATAGATCAAGCTCAGTTGCCTGGATATCTTCTCAAAAGACTCAAATCAGTTTCCCATTTCAAAAGTGTGTCTAGAAATAAATAAAATGGTATCTTCTTGTAATAAACAAACAAACACAAGTTCATCTTCACACAGAGTGACTGATAAGAAACCTTATCAAGATACCGTATTTCGTCAAATAGTCGCCCCCCCTCAAATAAACGCCCCCACCACTTTTTCAACCAAGATGTTTCAAAAATTCCGATATTTCCATGCTATCTTGTGTAGTGAGCTTACCAAGTTGCTCACATGGTCGGTAATAGCAGCAATAAATGGCGAAAATCTGCATCAGAAACCCGGAAGTGAACCAAAAGTCAGTGTCAAAAGTTCATAGTTCGTCATTTAATAGCGTGACTTTTAAGCTTACCTAATGATTTTAACGGGAATTGTCATGCTAAAAATGACCTCTAATAAACGCCCCCCCGGGGGCGTTACATTTTTGTCCCATTTTATCCAATTCAACATTGTATAGTAACAGCATACATAAAGTTACAAAATTGCACTACTTTTGTATCAAATTTGAATATATATCCACCTAGATTTCAATCAGACATGTAGTAAGTACCATTTGGTACCATGTTGTTACTTTCTCAGAGAAGATATCTTACGCTTCCCATGATGCATTTCTTCTGTACTGATTTGCTATTTAGTGCAACATGGGTTGATGGACAAAAAATACCTCAAGTAACAGAGATCGAACAATTGTGGTCATTCTTGTCACTATCGACCCATCTGGCACTGTATAGCAAATCAATATAGGAAAGAAATGCATCATGGGAAGCATAAGGTATCTTCTCTGCTACTTCCCCAACCCAAACATAAAACAGCTCCAGGTCAGAAAAGATATCTTACACTTCCCACAGTGCATTTCTTCCATTTCAATTTTCTGTACAGATTTGCTATCTAGTGCATCATAGTGACAAAAAGTACCTCAATGAACAGAGCAAATCCAGATCTTGCAGACTATGTTTATTCCTATCGGTCCATGTTTTAATAGCCAGTCTATTCTCAAGATGTAAAACAAATGGAACCAGTACAAAGTAATAGGAGTGGATTTGATGTAATGAGGTTTTGCGTCATGCTGCAAAGGATTCTGGGAAGAGTAAGGCGTTGTCTCTGGCTCCAGGTAGTACAAATCATTTTCCTGTTGTTGCACTTTCATCACATTCAGATTACCTTCTCAACATGCAAAAAAAAACATGCCAGACAACTTTAATGTTGTATGAAGTCACTGAAAAATCATCTGAATGTCACATATTTCTTCATGCTAAATATCTACAGGGAATGACATTTTGAAGTCTCAAATCTTTCACATGCTTCTAAATGCGATGCCCCTAAGCACTTAATACACACCAGTAATGTGCGAATGGAGTTGAACATCTTCATATTTTTTATTGCTACTTGATTACTATGAAAATTATGTTCCATATAAAATTATGACTTTTTTTTTCCAAAAAGTTATGACCCCCCCTCCCGTATATTTGGAACCCCTCCCACCAAAGAAAATGATAGCCTCCTAATAATATTAATAATCATTTAGGCCTAAATACTGATAATTATTTATTATACAATGAGAAGTTTAATTTGATGATGATTTAGGCGGCCTATACGATTTCATGACAATACAGAATTAAAAGTTTAAAAACAATAACATGACATATCCGTCATGGCACTCAATCAATTTGACCCGAAGCTTCAACCAAAATCACGGTTATCATACACTAAACTATGAGAAACTGTTTAAACAAAGTATGTATAGGGCCTATACATTCCGTGATATCAATTTCTCTCTAGAAAAGATTGTCTGATCATCACTTTTGCTTGAATTCGAAGTACTTCCGGTAAATTTTGCTCGCTCAGAACTCAAATGGCCCAAATTGGCCCAACATAATTTTTTTTTCACAATCGGAAGGTAAAATGTTTTGCTTTCATTTGCACTATATTTGAACTCCCTCAGACCCCCTTAAAAGCTTAATATATGAACATGAAAACTAAGTATATTTGTCAAGTTACGGCACAACTAGTGTAGAAAACAGTTTCATAACTTGAGAACAGAACATCCGAATTTCTTCGGGTTTTCGCACGATCATACATTGAAACTATAAGCTATCAAAACTGGTGACTTTGAACTAGCTGCTTGACTAGCTGACGTCATTATACAGTCTCTTTTACAAGGCTTCCGGTACGGGTCAATGTAGGGTCAATTCCTATGAGGAAATTTTGGGAGTGACAATCAATGAACCATGGTAGAGGCTCATAACCATCGTGGAGATCAATAGCTTGGCTGAAGTGGCTGGTCTATTCAAGTTTGGTGACTCATTGAATAGAGGTAACGGGATAATCTCCACTTAGGAGATTAGAATTCTGGCGATCATTGTCCATTTATTTATATACCTCTATGGTTCAATCACAGATGAATCTCAAATTATAAGCTCTCTCTATTTCTGCATGACAAAGACCTTGCAGCCAGTTCCAGTCATAATGCCTGGCTATTTGTACAACCTACCTAAGGACTCCCAACAGAAAAAAGCTTAGTAAGTGTGTATAATTAAGTCAATAAAATGTTATCTTCTTGTAATAAACAAACAAACAAACACACACAAGTTTATTATAATACGAAGTGACTGACAAGAAACATCATCAATATAAGCCATTTTGTTTTATAGCAGTTAGCAATGCATTTTTATCCCATTTTATCCAATTCAACATTGTATAGTCATAGCATACATAAGTTGCAAGATTGCACTACTTTTGTATCAAATTTGAATATATACAACTAGATTTCAATCAGACAAGTAGCAAGTACCAATTGGTACCATGTTGTTACTTTCTCAGAAAAGATATCTTACGCTTCTCACAATGCATTTCTTCCGTACTGATTTGCTATACAGTGCAACATGGGTCGTTAGCGACAAAAATACCTCAATTAACAGAGCTTTTCCAGATCGAACAATTGTGATATTTCTTGTCACTATCGACCCATGTTGCACTGAATAGCAAATCAATATAGGAAAGAAATGAATCATGGGAAGCATAAGGTATATTCTCCGCTACTTCCCCAACCCAAACATAAAACAACTCCAGGTCAGAGAAGATATCTTACACTTCCCACAATGCATTTCTTCCATTTACATTTTCTGTACTGATTTGCTATCAAGTGTATCAGTGACAAAAAGTACCTCAATGAACAGAGCAAATCCAGATCTTGCAGACTATGTTTATTCCTATCGGTCCATGTTTAGCCAGTCTATTCTCAAGATGTAAAACAAATGGAACCAGTACAAAGTAATAGGAGTGTCATTTGATGTAATGAGGTTTTGCATCATGCTGCAAAGGATTCTGGGAAGAGTAAGGCGTTGTCTCTGGCTCCAGGTAGTACAAATCATTTTCCTGTTGTTGCACTTTCATCACAATCAGATTACCTTCTCAACATGCAAAAAAAAACCATGCCAGACAACTTTAATGTTGTATGAAGTCACTGAAAAATCATCTGAATGTCACATATTTCTTCATGCTAAATATCTACAGGGAATGACATTTTGAAGTCTCAAATCTTTCACATGCTTCTAAATGCGATGCCCCTAAGCACTTAATACACACCAGTAATGTGCGAACGCAGTTGAACATCTTCATATTTTTATTGCTACTTGATGGTATTTTAATTAATACCCAAGTTCAACATAGATGATCACATAATTCGTGCTAGCTGTCAATTTCTCATATTAATTTGATCATATTTTTCTGAGGAAACATTGCTGCAGGGTTATTGAAAAATAGAACATAACTGTCATTAAAAAAGGAGGATATTAGAGTTTTGGAAGAATCCTATGAAAATATGGATCCCAGCTGATTGCTCTGATATTACTATGACCTAGATATTATAGATACCAAGAATAAGTAAAAAGAGATTGACTAAGTAATAATATTGCAAACTTTTACTGATTTAGCTTGCACATCTGAGATTTGATAACAAATTTACAACAGATTAACACTACTGAGATCTTTATTTTTCCTGAAAAATTTCACAAAAACAATTTAATGCACAAAATTTCTTCTCAAAAGGTGAATGTTTGATTACAGCTTCAAATATTTCTATCAGAAAGTTTACAGTAAAGCAACGTAAATACCAAGGATTATGGTAGCAGATTTGTTTGCAATGTTGTTTTATTATTTCTTTCGTAACTTTTAACTGAATTATTCAAACTTTTTAAATTTGTGATATCATGGTAGCCATTTCTGAATTACTGATTTCATTAGAACATGGTATGTATTCAATGTGTGTAGCTCTACCAGATGTAAGCAGACACACCCCTACACACACACCCCTACACACCAAACACCACCCACCGCCACTAAAGACCAATATATTCAAGTTGCCGATAAAGTATCACAAAATCAGGCAAAAGGGACTGAAATGAGCTGGAAGGTGGCTGGTGTATTTGCGAGTCCAAATGGCATAGCCCTCCATAAGTTGCTAGAAGGTGGCTGGTGCATTTGTCAGTCCAAATGGCATAGCGCTCCAGAAGTTGCTGGAAGGTGGCAGGTGCATAGTTAAGTCCAAATGGCATGATGCATCCTGTTACATAGGTATGTAGAAGATATGAGTCAAATCGGGAGGAAAATCAATTTATCGCTTTTATCAATATTGAGTGGCCAATATTTATATCTATTTTTTTTTAATCCTGACATCGACGGTCCTTTACCCCCACCCACACACACTCAAATAAGTTTCCAAATCTTGATCCAGCTGTTACCTCCTTTCCATACAACACAGCTACCATACATATTTTTGCATGATCTTTTTACCGTACTAGTCAACCACATACCCAGATACTTGGAAATTTATATGCCTCTGCTTCAACAGAACAATTCTTAGTTTAGATGGTTATCTTTGGATATAATTAAAAGATAATGAACTTTGCTTTAGAAGTATTCACTTTTAGGCCAACTTTTCCAACATATGACTCAACACTTAACAGTAGTAGGGTGCTTGCTGGATTTCCTGAAGGGCTATGCCATCTGCAGATACCAAATTTGTTAACACTTAAAGCCTCATTTGCAGACTCTCTATATTCTACTTGTGGAATCCATATCTCGGATCTCTGCTATCCACTGCTTTTCTCAATGCAGCTCATACTTTTTGTACTTGCTGGATTTACTTTGACAGTAGGGCTATGTTGACTGCAAAGGTCTGATTCGCCTATGTCTCATCTTTAGGTGGAAATCCTGCTATTGATTGCCTTTCCAAAGTATTTTCCAAATCCACCACAATCTAAATGTCACTTTACCACCATTAAATTAATTTTAATTTAAATTTAAATGTCTCTGGTGCAAGAGGTGCCATCACAGATGAATCACAAATTATAAGCTCTATTTCTACATGACAAAGACCTTGCAGCCAGTTCCAGACATAATGCCTGGCTATTTGTACAACCTACCCAAGGACTCCCAGTGGAAATAAACTTAGTATAGGAGGCATTCTTGGGTTATCCTGGGCCGTACAGTTTAAAGACCCAAAAGAAGAAAAACAGAAACAAAAATGCACTTATAGTAGGGATGACCAATGAACCATCAACTTGATTAGAACACTCCCATAGACATGCAGGGAGCTCAACTGTGCACTGCTTGCACATACATTTCTAAATTGATCTCATTCTTTTATTTTTCAATATTTTTCTGTAAAATTTGGGGAAGTTACTGCCAATTATATTTTGTAACTCTCTTGCAAATTACAGCAACATAACTTATTTTGTTTTTCTGTAAGTGCGAGTCAAAATTGGTCCATCGCCACAGTGCGCTTAATTGCCAGTGGCTGAGTTTAGCACTGCTCAAGAATGGCACAAAATATTCAAATCAGTAAGATCAGGTGAAAAACGTGGCCTACTGAGCTGTAATTTGGCAGAGTTGCCAGTAATACCTCTATCATACCCTCTGTAAAAAGGTTAAAAAATTGAACAAGTAGATCTCGAGTTACAAATTAAATCACCAGCTTCCCTTTGGAATTTTTATATTCCTTTCAAATCATGTTAAGAAGACACCTTTCTGAACATAAATGTGAAGTTTCGTGCTCATTCGATGTATTGTTCACCTGATCTTAACCCTAAACGTTTTCTTATATTTAGGCCTATAACATCTACAACTTGCTGCTGGCTATACCTTGTTTAGGACTTTCAAAAGAAGTACCTGAATGTACAACCATAACTGTTTCAAAATAGCCCGCGATAGTCATGCAGGTAACTCCGAGGTCAAGCATTGAATTGGTTTGAACAAAGATACTCATAATGTATTGAGTGCTACTTTGGTTTGAATGAGGAATACTACAGGAATACACATGAGCATGATGAGGATAATCTCTATTGTTGTGAATGAGTCAATGACCTTCAAAACTTAAGATTTTGTTTACATACACCTACTAATTGGTCATATTAAACCCAATAACATTGAAATTCTTGGTTGTGAAAAAAAGTTCACCTACTTAGTGCAATTTTGATTTTGTGCCATATCGGCTATCTTGGATGATTTTTGGCAAATGTCCTCTAAATGCATGATTTCAATGCCTTGGTTTGAAAAAATAAGTTATGCCAGTGACTAGTTAAGTGCCATTTCATAAGAAACCCTTTAATACTTTCACAATATGCTTGTTTCATGTTTGCAAATATGTTAAAATAAAGAAATATATAAAGGTAAATATATGCTTATGCCAATTTTGCTCCCAACTGCTATTTTTGGACCTTGTCATTTTATTTCGTTCCAATGACCGGTCAGAATGGGAAACTTTGATAATTCATAATTGAAAAGTTTTTGACCGATTTTGACCATTTAACCACCAAAATACTTCTGTTGATTAGTTCTACTCAGAAAACAATCTTTTGTAGCAATAGGGTCAACATGAAATTTTGATGGTTATCCCTACTTATAGATTGACCTCCTTACATTTAACCAAGGTAAATTTACCTAATGTCCAATCATGTCTTTAAATCAGTGCAAATGAACCGTGATATTTGCATTTCAGTCTAGTCAAATGGCCGGCCATGTGATGTCATAGAACAGATCAAGCTGAGAGGTGAACACACAGTAGATATTGAATCAATACAATACAACAAATAGAAAATGTCACAATTGATTTTTGCCTGGCAACATTTTGGAACCTGGATGACTGAAGGAAGCCATAGGCTGTGATTACTATTCAATTGCAAGACTCGAACACAAACACTGTCATTCATAAGGGCATACTTGTATCATCTAATAAGTGTTCAAAAGATTTTTCTAACATATATGATTTCACATAGTACTCACATATCTTATATCATGTGTTTTTTTAATGTGATTCCACATTGGGAATTAAACCTTTTAATCTTCATCTAAGGCTATACTAATGGAAATGAATCACTAGTTTCCTGCTGATATCAAATGTTAAACATTTGCCAACATTTTCATTATTTTGAAAATGCATGCAATTTAAAAATATATTTAAAACAGTTAAACCCCTCTTATCCTTCTGATGATTTTAACAGTTTCAAGTTAACAAGGGTAGAGTAAATTAATAATTATAATAATACTATTGGAGATTTATAAATGTGCAACTACCAATTAAGATGCTTAAGGCAATAATGAAATATTTAGTGTTCATTCGTCGTATTCTTGACTTCACTTGGCAAGGAATTGGTGTTTTAGAAAGTCTGATAATTCTTGCAAAGACTTGCAATTGTATTAAACAATGCCACATGATTTCTTATTGCTTTTAGTTATAATCAAAGCATGCTTTAAGTAAACACATAAACTTGGGACTGGTGCAATATGATGTTTTATGTAATAATAAATCCTGGGTAATGAATAATGAAAAGCAAGTTTGTTCTTCTTCCAACTGTAAACTAATGATCCATTGTCACCACCCGCTTCATTAGGCTAAAACTTCCTTTCCATATTATCCAGCACACTAGAGCAAAATTAACTAACAAATCACTTGAGGTAGTTGTAGGACCATCCTTAGCATTCTAGCATTCATGTCAATGCAATTGCCTGGGGTTAGAAGACCATTGACCATCTAGGGTAATTGTTTCATTACTGTAGCTGGCCTTCTTAATCTTTTTATTTTTTATTTTTTAGTGTCTTTATTGTATCTGGCCTTCTTAATCTTTTTATTTTTTATTTTTGGATCTAATTATTCATTATTATATTACATGTGTATGTGTATGTTTTTATTCTAAAGTTTGCTGAGCATCAACATCATCATGATCAAATACACCAAACTTGAATTCTTGAAAAGAAGTTTACTACAGTATTGGCTTCTTAAGTATATACCAACTGACTTTCTTGTTGCATTTTCCAAATTACAAGCTACACCAGGCATATCCCCATAGGATGACTAGTGACTAGAGTTACCCCTGATCATAATAGATGTCACCTCTCGTATTGATTAAACATCTCTCATATGTGTGTTCATCTATGTAGATGAATCGCACCGCTAAATTGGCAATAGATACTAAAAGGCTGGGCCAATGCAGCGATAGTGAAGTGCCACATGGTATATGTGCATTACTTTGAAACTAAACACTAGACAAGTTTGTAAATGGAGTTAGCGATGCAATTAGATAGCAGGCCGAGTTGTATGCTTGAAATTCAATCTTTAAAGCGTACAAGTGGTTAACACCTTGATCAATTTGACCGATCGATAGAAAGTGCAAATTTGGAGTGAGAGGAAAAAAATGCCTGCTCTCGTCTTCACTGCAAAATTAAATGCATTTCAGGAGATCTATTTCATATATATGGGGAATCTTCTAAGTGAGTTTGTGATGAGACCTGTGTGGTGTTGAAATGTCAACTAACTGTAAGAAAGGAATGTATGTAAAGTCTATTGGGATATCAGTAAAAGATTATTGTGCCTTTGTTCAATTATGACCACTAATGGTTCCCTCAATTTCAGTTTAATTATTATTATTTTTAAAGCAAAGTAGCAGAGTGTTTTACAAAGACACTAAATAAGCTATCAAATATTACTCTTTTAAGGAATCTTGTAACATTTGGCATCAGGTAAAGATAGATTGTGAATCACAATTATCACATCTTTTATGCCCTGTTCCTGCAACCAATCAAAGTGATTGAACAAATAGATTTTAGTAATATAATATGGGCAAGACTAACGGATCTAAATGCAACATAATATCCACATAATTAAATTAAGACCTTCATGTAGTGAAAACTACACAAATTGTGGTTCTTTCAAATACTAATAAACACATCCAAAAAAGAAAATCCTCACTTGGTTGGATGGTACAATTAACTAAAAGCAATAAATTCTATTTGAATGTGTGCAGGATTTTGTTCGCTGCAATATGATACCACACTTGTTTAAAAAGAAAAAGGAACGGCTGAGGAATTAATGAGTGATTTACTGTGTAGGTTCTGTGTAGGTTTGAATGGTCAGCACGGTCAGTTACCGATCGATGGCACACGCTCTCAGAACCACTGACTTAAGATGCATGGTACATATCATGCTATGTAATTTCACATTGCATAATCTATTTGAATAGTCCAATTGGGTTCCTCCAGAGAGTGACGTCATCAAAATACTGACTGATGACATCAGTCAGTATTTTGTTGTAATTACTGTCAGTTTTGATTGCGGAGGTAAATAACAAATTTTTAGTCAATATATGCGATTGAATTCTACATGAACTGGATCACGCACTGATAGGAAGCCAAATTGTTAACCTTTTTAAAGCAATTCCTATCGTGGTAACTTCCAGGGTAACTTGATCGCTGACCAATATTCTTCTTTCTGCGTGCAAGAGAACCTGTACTTTCTGTAAGATAGCATTCCATTAGTCAATGAACTGTACCAGTGCATATGTTCTGCATTATTTACTTGTAGCAAGATTTTGTAGAAACATTTTCATTTAAACTTCCCTGGTGGTGGTTTATTGATGCACATACACACTGCAACAATACATTCTGTATTATTTACCTGCAGCAAGATGTTGGGGAAACATTTCATCAAAACTTCCCTAGTGGTAATACGTTACAACATACCTACATCCATACACACATGTCATTGCCCATTCTGATAACATCAATTTCAACCCCCAGGTTCCGACTCATCAATAATACCCCAAACCTCCTCTTTTGTGATGTCATGAAGTTATTCAGATTCAATTACACTTATTACTTGCCATGATCTACCATAAAGTGTATGCTTTAACCCAACATGACCTGACATAGTTCCTAACAATATCATATAAATGTTTTTGAAATCACTTTCATACAGTGCATCCAAAATGTCTTGATATTTTCATGTAGATACATTATGTGGACAGCAACATATCTTATGGTGGAATTATTCTGCACTTGCTGGCAACAAGTCATTGATTTTTGAACCCCATGATAATCCAACTCAGTGCATTCAACTCTTATCCACTGTTGACACTATATCAAGGGACCTCTATCATTGGCGTGCGGTGGCCGCCCAACCCGGGGGGGCTGAAGAAAATTCAATTTTGCTGCCCTTCCTCAACAGCCCGAAAAGGTTGACCCAATTTTTTCTCAGTCATTTGAAAAGTGAGGAGCAAAAAAAAAGGGTTTCAGGCGCTAAGCGCCCTAAAAGCAACACATTTTCATGTATAGTACCATTTTTCAACATTTTTTATGCTTTATCAAATTTTTCCGCCCTTTTTTATTTACTAATTCTTTTTGCCGCCCGCTTCGTTTTTGCTGCCCCTGTTTTTATCGCCCCTTCTTCTTCCGCCGCCCCTTCATTTTGGCCGCCTCCTGATTTTACCCCAAAGGTAAGTGCATGTCTAACATCTGAAAAACGGAATGCCCTTATAAATATCATCCCAGTTTCTCTACAGTGTAGCTCTGTGAAGAAGCTTGTAATATCAGAATAGTATACAGTATACACCATAGTATTAGGCTAAAGGGTAGCTTTATTTTAATTTGATAATGTTATACACCCTAGTATTGGGCTAAAGGATGGCTTCATTTTAATATCAGAATACTATACACCATAGTACTGGACTAAAGGCTGGCTTTGTGTTAATCTCGGATTATAGGCTACACCATAGTATTGGACTAAAAGCTGGCTTCATTTTAATCTCACAAACCTATACACCATAGTATTAGACTAAAGACTGCCTTCATTTTAATTTCAGAATATTATACACGATAGTATTGGGCTAAAGGCTGGCTTCATTTTAATCTCAGAATATTATATACACCATAGTATTAGGTTAAAGGGTAGCTTCATTTTAATCTCAGAATACTATACACCATAGTATTAGGTTACAGGGTAGCTTCATTTTAATCTTAGAATACACCATCATATTGGGCTAAAAGATGGCTTCATGTTAATCTCAGATTATAGACTACACCATAGTATTAGGCTGGCTTCATTTTAATTTCAGAATACTATACTAGTATTGCGTTAAATCCTGGCTTCATTTTAATCTCAGAATACTATACCCGGGTACTATACACCACAGTATTGGTCTAAAGACTGGCTTCATTTTAATCTGGGATTACTATACACCATAGTATTAGGTTAAAGGATAGCTTCATTTTAATCTCAGAATACTATACACCATCATATTGGGTTAAAAGCTGGCTTCATTTTAATCTGAGATTATAGGCTACACCATAGTATTGGAATGGAATGCACTTATAAATATCATCCCAGTTTCTCTATACTAGTGTAGCTCTATGATGTTACTTGTAATCTTGTAGTATTGGGCTAAAGGGTAGCTTCATTTTAATGTGATAATATCATACACCCTAGTATTGGGATAAAGGACAGCTTCATTTTAATCTCAGATTACTATACACCATAGTATTGGACTAAAGGCTGGCTTCATTGTAATTAGAGAATACTATATACTAGTATTGGGTTAAATCATGGTTTCATTTTAATCTCAGAATACTATACACCATCGTATTGGGCTAAAGGCTGGCTTCATTTTAATCTCAGATTACTATACACCATAGTATTGGACTAAAGGCTGGCTTCATTTGAATTTGAGAATACTATACTAGTATTGGGTTAAATCCTGGCTTCATTTTAATCTCAGAATACTATACACCACAGTATTGGTCTAAAGACTGGCTTCATTTTAATCTCAGATTAATAATACACCATAGTATTGGACTAAAGGTTGGCTTCAATTTAATCTCAGAATACTATTCACTACAATATTGGACTAAAGGCTGGCACTATTTTAATCTCAGAATACTATACACCATAGTATTTTGCTAAAGACTGGCCTCATTTTAATCTCACAATACTATACACCATAGTATTAAATTAAAGGATGGCTTTATTCTAATCTCAGAATATACCATATATAGTATTGCACTAAAGACTGGCTTCATTTTAATCTCAGATTACTATACACCAAAGTATTAGGATAAAGTGTGGCTTCAGAATATTATAAGGATGGCTTCGTTTTAATCTCAGGCGCGCCTTTAATAATAGTCCTTCACATTTTACATATAGAGCCCGTTAATCTGGCATTTCCCCCTTTGAGTAGAAGCCATGATGTTACAATGTATATATATAACAGCCAAAATGTCATGATGATTTCTACATACAATAAAACCAATCCTTTATAACCTGTGATGTGCCTTATGCTATTCCCAATCAGGGATAGCTACCATAGCAAAAACAGCTTTACCTGTTCTGCTAAACTTGTATCTTGTCTACAGATTAGTCTGTAGTCTGTGTCACAGCCTGTCAAACTGGTAAACTGCCAACAGTCAATCCCCTACCCTCACACACCTTAGGCTGCTTCAATTCTATATTGCCAGGGTCTGTGACAAAGACTACCTATTTACATATTGTTATTTTCACAGATATTGATGATTGTTGATTTCCCAGTGCTGAAAAAGAGTTATTGCGTTAACAAGTCTTTGTATACATTTGAGGACTAGCGTCTGCAAGATGAGTCTCCGGTGAGCTACGATTACAAGGTTCAACATCCATAAGATTGAATTGCCAATGTGCCTAATCATATTAGAAGCACTCTAAATTAGTCACATTGAGCAGAATAACACATGTTTTACCCACCCCCTTATCTTGTTGCTGATGATCATTCTTGTATCCAAATTTTCTCAATTTAGTGGATATTTTGCCCAAAATTGGCCATACTTAATTTATGCCATTCCATTTCTGGAATTTCCTATGATATTTCACAATTTGATTTAGACAACTTGGGGTTTATTTCAGTCATTGATAAAAGTGTGTCACAAATGTGTACCTTTAAGGTGGTACTGCACCCCTTGATAAATTTTGTGACTAATTTTGCATTTTTCTCAAAAAATAACTGCACACTGGTAACAAAAATTATGTATATTATAGGGGCAAGGAATCAAATTACTTCACTGAAATTTCAGTGATTCATAACAAGTGGATCATTATATATGTTAAGAAATGAGGTACATTCTAGCGGTACCTCTTTTCTTATTATGTATTGCTTGTCTTGAGTCACTGAAATTCCAGTGTAGTAACTGGATTCCTTGCCCCTATAATATACATCAATTTTGTTACCAGTGTGTTATTAGTTTTGGAGAAAATTACAAAAATAGTCACAAATTTATCAAGGGGTGTAGTACCACCTTAACATGGCAGACTATAAAATCCATATGTTAAAGTCTATAGCATACATTCATGGTGTTTGTGAAATGAATCAGTAAGACCATAAGCAGCCAAGTTTAAGCTCAGTTAGTAAGGTGCTAAGGTCTGGTGAGAGACATCATGAACTATAGAGTGGTATTTTTTAAACTCATAAAAGAAAAGTTTACAAAAATAATGTGTCTCATATAGCACAGATCCTGGAGAGGTTCTCATATTAAATAGCAACACCACCATGCTTAGAGCTTGCTTTAATAATTATCTCGGATCTCAATGCCTACACAATGAGTGCACAAATGCGAGCATGTCTAGCAGAGCTGTGCTACTACTGACATGGCCATGTCTATAGAGCTACAAATTATAACTCTTTAGGTCTTGGAGGGTTATTTTGAAGGAATATGAAATTTGAAACAAACTTATAGCCTAAACTACAGTAAGCAAAAGAAATAAGGTAGCAGTTGTGTTCACCCCTGTATATCCTCAATATAGACAAATGTGTCAAAATTAAAACAAACAGCTGATGCCTGTACTCTTTAGCTCTGATTTAAGACCTGATTTGTTGAAATTGGTTGAGAATTAAAGAAACAGTGATCCAAAACCTAATGAAGATACGAAATAAAAAGTTGCACTTTTGTGTTCTAATCAATGAAAGCACGTCGACGCTAGTTTTTCGTGCTAATTAATGAAAGCACGGCACTACATGTAGTTTTCTTGTTCGCGAACGCTTTGTGTACAAATTAATAGGGCATGCAATGTGGCAAACTGCAACTTTTAAATTTGCATCTGCCTTGGGTTTTTGGATCGTCATGTCTTTATTTCGTGAACAATGTCAACAAATGAGGTCTTAAATTCGAGCTAAAAGATGCAGCTATTAGCTATTGGTTCCAATTATGATATATCTGCCTTTGTGTAGCATAATAGAGGGGTGAACGTAACTGGTACCTTAATTATTTGGCTTACTGTATATGGATTCAAATCATTCAATGCATTGGTAACCTGTCTAATTAGGTGCGCTAGATCAGTAAGTGAATTTGACTGGTAATTAGGTTACTATGAGTGTCCCCCGTAACCGCTTTGACAAAAAAAAATGGCTTTACTCTGTACACAATGTATAAGTATAGAAAGAAGTGTTGGCCGGGAGACTGCTTCATTGGAATGTATTGATAACAACATGAACATCACTTGGGGTGCCTACTACATCAACCACTCGTTTGGTTAAGCTCCCAATTGTTTTTAAGTGACTTAATTAAAAGTGAATTGCTGTATAACTTACAAGGTTTTAATTATGTGACTTTCCTGCTCTACCCCTCCCTAACCTCATTTTACATAATATGAGTGCAGACAAAAAATAGAGTAAATAAACAGTAAGTTCTAATAATAATCAAATCATACTTTTGAGTTACCATTACAAGCTGAATCTTATACCAATTGAATTGAATAAGCTTTTTTGGATGGTATGTGAGTTTTAAGGTAAGGGGTTCAATGAGCTAGTCGTGTGACCTTTTTTCAGAGTAAGTATGTAAGTTTTAACAGCTCGTGTGGGCATTGATATAGATAAATCTAAGAAGGATGCACAGATGAAAAATGGTGGCTTAAATTACATTGAAACAATTGCCACTTCTCACTTTTATTAAGTCCCACATACTATGGACAGATGCCTGACCAGAGTGATCGGATATCAAATTTCATTTTATAATCATCAATCCATTACAGGCTGTTCAATTCTGCATATATTTCGAGAGAATCATACGTGAAATCAAGTTAGCTCATTCGTTGAGGCGCTTGACACTGGGGCACTGGTGTAGTGGCACATTTTAGCCCTTGTTGTTAATAAATTTGCTATCAAAAAGTACTTGAGTAAATTATTCTGGACAAAGGACTATTACTACTGCTTGTATGAGTTTACCCATATGAAAAATTCATGGAACTTATCCTGGCTGCTATGGAAATCTAAGTGCAGGATGATTAGGGTTCTGCACCTGAATGTTGAAAATTCAACAACATTCAGGTACAGATAGCCGGGACAGATAGTTCATACAGCAATCAGCATTAGTATAAGTGTCCTAAAATCTTGTACATAGGTTTGGTATAGCACACTTTATAAATCAAAAAGGTTTGCTTGTCTATTTAGCTGAGCAGTCGATTTATCTTAAATAAATATAAGAAACAAATTTCTACATATGTTCACAGAGTTTCTTTAAATTACACGCGAAAATGAGAAAATATGTTAAAAGCTGCATTTCCCAAGAAACAAGCTGTTTTCCCCCAAGGAACAGGTGCATACTGATAACTGAACAAATAGGCATCAAATTCCACTCCAATGAACCACCTGTTAGTATGTATGTATTACACTCATCCCAAGCTAAACTATTATAGGTAAAACCATTTATATATGCTCGAATGTAAGTTCATACATGCTAATGATAAACAATTTCTAAAAGTTTAAACTGACTTTCAGCATAAAAATTCAACTAACCTTGAATTTTCGATGTGTGACACCCATCTTCATCAGAGAGGTCAATGGTCAACAAAAGAGCAAGTCCATCACAACATCATAGGACTTCTTCTGATGAAGATGTGTGTCACACATTGAAAATTAAAGGTTATTTGATTTTTTGTGCTGAAAGCCAGTTTAAACTTTTAGAAATCATTTATATGTGGTAAACCTAACTTAGCTGCATCTCTTCATCTAAAAGTAATATAAAGCCCCAAACATTACTGTCATAATTGGAGTTGATCCCTTAAAATAAAAGTGGATTGTTTTCTGGGTATTTCACCTTAATGTCATGATCCCTTAAATCTAGTTGCAGTTATGTGCACTGAAGCTTGCAATCTAGATGTGGTGTGTGTATTGTATGTATGGTCAGACCTGGATTCTAGGTCAGTCCATTTCTTTTGTGGACAATTCTTTAGGTATTGTCAATATTCAGATTTTTTGTGTGTCATGTAAATTAGTTTCTGGCTTGGTGGATGCATGTTCACAGAATATCTGGGCATTCAATTTTAACATCCGATTGAGATAAGATCTGCTGCCCATTTCACTGAGGAAGTGAAATGTTGTTTTATTCAGCATGATGGATACTTCTCTATACTAACATCGTATGGCTAAAAAGGCTTTACCAGTTTGCGATGCTTCATACAGAAAGATATACCAGGTCTTATGGAAGCTAGAATCAGCAATAGAAGCTAATTTGTGCCTTGTGTTTGAGTCGGGTTTGGCGAAGTTTAAAATGGTCGTCAGTGGGTTGAAGCTGACACTTTAACTTTTCCAACTTTGTGAGAACCATGCTGGTTTAAGACATTGTTCGTGTAAGTAAAATAATATTGTTTGTAAATTATAAAGTGGATTGAATGATGAATTAGTTATTTAAAGAAAGCTTTGCTTGTGATAGTTTAAATTATTGTTTTGGCGGGAAAATCAAATTTAGATTTTCATAGTGTGATAAATTTTGTATTCAGCATAAAGTTCCAAATTGAACATAATTAAATTGGTGCTGAACATATCATGTAATTTTGTGTCGAGATTGACAATTTAAATCATCCTGCTGTAAAGACATAAACTTCAGGAATTTAAAACATATCTTGTGGAACTAGCCGTGTGTGGATGTTGTAAAGAAGTTCCATATCTTTCATTAATCAAAGAAAGAAGTCAGTAGTAAATTCTGTGGCTCATTTGGAAATGTGAAAGTCTTCCAGATAGAATATTGTGTGAAGTTTATCATATGAACTTGAAAACAAATCCTAGTCACGGATTCATTAATTGTATTTATACAGCCGTACATGGGTGTGTATACTCTACTCTTGGACTTGGACGTTGGGAACTGTTGTTTTCACGACATTCTGCATTCCATGTAATTAACCGTTGGTTGAACTAGGCGTGGCTACGTGTGTGGCATCATAGAGAATGGATTCAACGCACTGTATAACCGACAACGTTGTGATGGAACTCTAGTCATGTAACGACGTTTAAAACGTATCCTTTCCAAGTGCACTTGGTATATTTTTTTGATCGCGATTGATTAAATTGAGTATACTCATTAATTAGGTTCATCTGACTAGTCATAATATATTTAACCGTTATTGCCGTTGTGATATTTATTTATTTTTCATGCGTATAAGAGAACTTTTTTTGGAAGTATTTATTACAATCCTTTTGTTGCGTGACATTATTTCGTCTCTTTGTTGTTCACATTATTTGCTGCGTGGCTTAGCTTAGCGTCGGTTGGGAATTTCAGTCCAATCCTGACAATTACAAACTCTTAATAACCAGTATGCTAGGGATGTGAAGCTTGGGCTATTCCGGTTGACATCCATCACCCCCTATGGAAAACATGGCCATCATCTCCCACACAGTGGGCAATGATATAAAATGAGGTCACCCATTCAGGTAACCTCATCACCCATTCAGGTAACCCCATTTGAAATTCATACTCCCTGTGTAAGAGATTAAGCCATCATGGATTTCAACTGAAATCTATAGGCCTATTTCAAGCAATAGCATGCTTGGTTGATGATGTGCAAGTTGATATTCACTTTATAAAATTACCTTATTTGACCTGGTTGAGAGTCACAGTTTCCCCAAAGTAGGACAAAAATTGAGTTCAACATTGAATCAAGAGCATCTCAAATCACCATTATATTCACTTAACTAACTAAGCAAGCCATTCTCATTTTAAAACTTCAAGCATAAAGCGACGCATTAGCATCACCAGAGTGGGCCAACCACTCAAGCAGAGCAACTTTATTCCATTTTAACATTCATAAACACCCGTCTCTACAGCTGGTTTACTTAAACTTAGTAAACAAGCATTAATGCTCCACTACTTCACCTGAGCTGCTTCCAGGCTAGCTCACATCACTGCTCATAGTGATCTCATTTGGCTTACATTCTGTGCGAGCTATCTTCATCTATCAACAAATTACAGTCGTGTTTCCGATTACTTGATACAATATTTGGATGCAACGTGGCGTTTCTGTACCTGCACTGCTTGGTGATGTGTGCATATTATGCGCACTGCTTACCATTTTACTTCCAGATCTCTGGCCTACTATTAATAAAAGCATCGATACATATCAAAGTCATTGAACTCTGCCATCTTCTCTAATAAAAAGGTTACAATACAAGCATATTGTTTCATGTCATGCAAAACCTTTTTCTGTTTTTGAGTAACTGAAGAGACAACTTACAAAGGTAGATCAAGATAACAGTATACATAACACACTTCACAACTTATTTATAACCCATTTACGCTATATGGGTAAAAGTCACGTTAAATCTGTCTCACTTCCATTTGCAATCATTTCAAAAGCAGGGTTTTTTTAACAAACACCTTCAGTTGCTTCAGCATCTTGCCTTCAAAAGACAGTAGTTTTGTTAATGGGCTATTCAAATTATACCCCATACACCCCCTATGGAAGACAGGATATCTTAATCTTCTCCACAGGGAGTGTGGATTTCAAATGGATTCAACCATTCAGGTGCATTTTGCCATCAAAAGACAGCAGTTTGTTAAGGGCTGGGGTATGAACGTTTGGACAGTATTTATTTTGGGACATCAGAGCACATCAGACATATCGAATTGCATTCTGAATACGAAGAATGTCATTCTGATATCAAATAATTTTCATTTTTTGAAATTCGCAATTTAATACACATTTTATGGCAAATCATTAAAAATTGATATTTTTGATATTTAACAGTACTCGAAGTAAACTTTATAAATCTGATGATTTATACTTAAAGTGTATGTAGGTGGGATGAAAACCGACGATCAATTGAAAATTTTGACCTTTCAGTATTGAAGATATGGATTTTTTTCCCAAAACACAAAAAAAAGGGTCTTTTTGGGAAAAATCCATATCTTCAATATGAAAGGTCAAAATTTTCAATTGACCGTCGGCTTTTCCTCCCTGCTACATACACTTTAAGAATATATCATTAGATTTATATAATTTACTTCGAGGACTGTTATATATCAAAATTTGAAAAATATCAAATTTTTATAATTTGTCATAAAATTTTATTATATTGTGATTTTCAAAAATGAAAATTATTTGATATCAGAAAGACATGCTTCAGATTCAGAATGCAATCGATAGGTCTGAGGTGCTCATGTCCTACAAAAAATACTGTCGAAACGCAATAAACGCTCATTTTAGATCCCTTAATGGGCTGTTAGATTTACAATCCATACACCCCCTATTGAAGACATGATCTTAATCTTCTACACGGGGAGTGTGGATTTCAAATGGAGTCACCCATTCAGGTCATTCCGTTTGAAATTCACTGCTCTCCCTGTGTGGGTGGTAAAGGTCATGTCTTCCGTAAGGGGTGTATGGATTTCAACTGGAATAGCCCAGTAAGCTTACCTTATCCACAAGAAACTGAATCATTTATACGCTACTCCCACCGAATTTGAGACATTATATCTGTCCCAAAAAACAGCAGATGTTATTGTTGGGCTTGTTTGTTTGTTTAAAATTTGTTCAATATTTAAAGAAAGGGTGTTTAATAATAAAGAAAGGGGTAAAATGCTAGACAAGAGGATGTAAGGGAATACCTTTGTTGCAATATTTAATGGGTTGAAATATTGAACACCAATCACCCTTATAACCTTATTAAATTCTATATCATATACGTCAATGTGCCGACTTATGATGCAGGAAAGCTATTTAAGATCGGATGCATTATGTCACCACCTGATATAGCCTAATTGGGACAACATAACATCGATCATCTCATGATGTTCTTCAAGCTAGACATCATGTTTGACTGTAAACATTGTGTTTCAACAATCATGTTTAACTACGGAAAAAAATGCAGGAAATATGGCATAGCTAGCGCTATAATGAAGTTAGGAATAAGTCTTAAACTTATATTAGAGGACTTTTCTTACCCATGAATTAAGGTAAATTTTGAAATTTTGACGATCATGCAGATCAGCTTTGATTTGAGAAGGAAGGAGGCAATACATTTCCATCAGGGCATATAATGGGCTGTTCCATTGAAAATTCACACTACCCCTGTGAAAGATTTAGCTAAAGTCTTGCATAGAGGGAGTATGAGTTTTGAATAGAATAGACAATTGGGTAGCTACCATTTGAAATACTCACTCCAGTTGTGGAAGATATAGGTAAAGTCATAATACAGGGGGAGTATGGGTTTCAAAATGATTAACCCTGACCAGTAACATTTGAAAAACATACTCCCCCTGTGGAAGATATTTCCAACATCTTCCACAGGGGCAGTGTGGATTTTAAATGGAACAGCCCAATGTAGGATGGATGTGACATCTAAGGAGAGCTCACAAGCGGTTGTATTTGACCTATATAATAATTAGATCCCCTTCTTTACTAAGCCCCGGTACTAAGCAACTATTAAACAAGTTTTTTAAGAAGAGAGTTAGCGAGAAAAACAGCCTGATGCCTTGAACCAATGCTAATGCGCTCAAACTTGGTGAAATATCAAATCTGCAAATCAGTCAGTCATGTTCCCTCGCTGATAACAGTCACGTCCTCAACCGCACGAGTTAATCAGGGAGGTAATCAAGAGTGATGCCTTTCTCTAAACAGCATGCTACGTCGGTAACTTGCCTAACTTTAAGCACAAAATATACTCATAATAATTCTCATTTCATAATGGCCCTTCCTACTGTGTTCATACAGCTCGCTTATAATTGTGACCCTTCTTACCGGCATATGGGACGTGATTTCCAACAATTTTTCATAATGCTTCAATACCCATAAGTGGAAAGAAATACAGAAGCAAAAGATGAATTCATTGGATTAATTTAGTACACGATGGAAAAAAAACACAGTTATAGAGTTATCGTTTCCATGAGAGTAGCAGACACAACACAAATCAGGTGACTGGTATTGTGCAGTTCACTGCAGTGGAAGTCAATCCCATCAGAGGATCAATTCATCAATCTTCCCCCCAGGTAAATTAACAACAGGGTCGTCAAAAGGATAGCTGTTTTTCATCTCCGTCCGAATGCAACAGTACACTCTACCTGCTTTTTAAATTAAAAACAAGTTTCACATCAATAGTCGGAAATATTTCTCTTTGTGCGAGGAAGTTTTCATCTCGTCACTGACTGCAAGGTAATCATCCTCCAATCGGTGTGCAGTCGTCATCTCCCACATCATCTCAGATGGGAGATGTACGGGGAGGGCATTCAACCGCTCTTATTTACACATAATCATATCTCTGCACTTTTCTGACATTTTTCCAAGAAGTGTTTGTTCTTTAGAAGCTATTTTTGGGCTTTGGAGATTGGATTATAATTGAAAACCTAAATACATCTATGACCCAAGTCAATGACAGGTGATTCTGACAAAATTTAAAAAAAACTTATTTTTGTTTATTTCTTCTGTTACTTATCTTTCTTTACGTGGGAATATAAGAGTACAAAATTGATTACCATTTACATTATTGTGTGGGGTCATTTTATTAGGTGGAATTGGGTCATTGTTTGAATTTCAGGACTTGGGGGTAATTTCTTGAATCACATTTCCCTGGGATAGGTCTAATCTCACTTTTTAACTCCTCACATATGTGATGCGATCAAGCAAAATCAGTCGAAACTCAGAAATATTGGTTTTGAGATATAGCCAAACAAAGGAAATATTTCCTTTTGTTTCCTATTGTTTTGGAAACTCTTTAATTGGTCATATCTTTGGAACTGGTTGTTCATTTAAAATGGGGTTTTCTGAAAAATGCAGCTTTGTAAATGCTTTTTAGTATTGTATAAGAAACTGAAATTTAATATTTCCGAGTTCCGACTGATTTTGCTTGATCGCATCACATATACTGCCACACTCAATTTGTGGCCAAAATATGGACTTGGGTCATTGTTGTATTCAAGGCTATCAGCAAAGTTTTTGAACTTGGCTGTTAGATCTATTTTGATCCACTCCAAGGAATGTCTCACTTACTCATATTAGAGTTGAGCTTCAAAGCTGCCGCACGCATTTAATAGTAAAACACTCTTTCAAAATCAACAAAATATTATTTATTTTTTTTACAACAAGGCAAAAATAAAACTCAAAATTCCTATTTGATTTCAAGTTTTCAACAAGTTTTGAAGTTTTCAACACAGAGAAGAATTATTTTGTAACAGTGACTGATTTTGTCTACTATTCCAACATTTAGCAACAGACATTGGATACTTTCTGCACAAAATGTTTGTCTCAAAGCCTGTACTGACACATAAAAATAATAAATATAATAATAAATAATAAAAAATCAAAAACTGCATTCCACATTTCAATTTCTCATAAGCTTTTGAGACTCAGGATTTAATTAAAGGTGGCCTTCCCAGCATCCAATTATTGTATCCAAGGTCATGTGTTCACCTTGTAGTTTGAAATACGGTCACGGTTGGACTGTGTACAGCTGTTGAAAACTGTGTTCATTCAATTGAAATTTCTAC
Source organism: Amphiura filiformis (assembly GCF_039555335.1). NCBI lineage: Eukaryota > Metazoa > Echinodermata > Ophiuroidea > Amphilepidida > Amphiuridae > Amphiura > Amphiura filiformis. Next base: position 31,231,260 of record NC_092633.1, on the reverse strand, counting down.
TGCAGTTGAATCCACCAAAGCCTGGTCTGAAGCCCAGGAACCAAGCACAATAACTATATTGACATCCCCATTGCCTTCCAAGTGAACTACACCAAGAAAGCACATCCTAAGACAGGTGGCTGAGCTATGAAGGGCGAAGGTTAATTACGCTGGCAGTAATCACCAACAATCTACTTCTTTCTTCAACAAAAATATGCCTTGAAGAGCTTTCAAGAACATCAAAAAGAAACTTTAAAAAGTGGTCACCGACTCCCATTTTTGATCTGATTCATGAGCTTTTAAGAAGTTTATTATCATTATTATCATTTCTACTTTTATTCTCTAAGAGTTTCCAAAGCCAACTATACAAAGGAATATGAAATGACAGACCTTGCCCGTCTCTAAATACGTCATGCTTACTACAACATACTGCACCACAGAGCACAGAAGTTCCTAGGAGAGATACAAAAATAAATTCAAGTAGCTAAACAAGCCTTGCCTCAACGCTTAGAACATTTCCGTTTTAAAACATAGTATCAGACATTAGGGAGAAAACATTGATCTCACAGAAAAAATTGATACAAGTTGTATTTTGGTTCCAAATTATTTTTGTTACCTGTTTGGCTGTTGCTGTGAGCAGCTGTGTATCTTTTAAAAAGTTTTGTAGTCGTCCGATTATCATTTCTGGGGGTATGTTTTAGAGTTAGTATTAGCAGACACATGCCGGGGGGGCTTTGGGGCAAAAAACAAAAAAACACTGACTTACTCAGTTCTCGAGACATCTGCATGTATGTGAATATAGCTTTAGTTGGTCACTTTCGTTTTGTAAGCATACTTGGCTTTTGGTACCGATACTATAAATAATATTTTATCACATAGCATGTAAGCTAATCTCGCATCAAGGTCTTTGCTTACATCAAGATAGGACTTCACTGGAAAAGCTCCTTACACAGCCAGGTATCACATTACACAGAAGCTTGAATGAATATTTGTCTTAAGCAATATGTCAATGTTATGGTCAAGGATACATAAACCAAATCCATAAAACAAGCCTTTAATTAAGTTATAACAGCTCCTGTGGGCATTGATATCTAAGAAGGATGCACAGATGAAAAATGGTGTCTTAAATTACATTGAAACAATTGCCACTTCTCACTTGTATTAAATCCCATATACTATGCACAGATGCCTGACCAGAGTGATCGGATATCAAATTTCATTTTATAATCATCAATCCATTACAGGCTGTTCAATTCTGAATATATTTTGAGAGAATCATACGTGAAATCAAGTTAGCTCATTCATTGAGGCGCTTGACACTGGGGCACTGGTGTAGTGGCGCATTTTAGCCCTTGTTAATTTGCTATGATAAAGTAATTGAGTAAATTATTCTTGTACCAGTTTACACATTTGAAAAATTCATGCTGTGGAAATCTAAATCAGGTGAAGATATAGTTCATGCAGTAATCAGCATTAGTATAAGCATTAGTATAAGTGTCCTAAGATCTCGTACATGGATTTGGCATAGCGCACTATAAATCAAAAAGGTTTGTTTGTCTATTTAATTGTTTGTTTTTGCTTTAAAAATTTAAAACTCCCAATAAAATAACGATAGCAAGAAGTACTGATAGCCTCATCTTGCAAGTGCACATAGTCTCACAGAGTCTCTTTTAATAAATTACACACAAAAATGACAAAATATGTTAAAAACTGTGTTTCTCAAGAAACAAGCTGTTTTCCCCCAAGGAACAGGTGCATACTGATGACTGAAAAAATAGGCATCAAATTCCACTCCAATGAACCACCTGTTAGTATGTATGTATTACACACATCCCTAGCTAAAATATATAGGTAAAACCATTTATATATGCTTGAATGTAAGTTCATACGTGCTGGTGATAAACAATTTCTAAAAGTTTAAACTGACTTTTCAGCACAAAAATTCAACTAACCTTGAATTTTCGATGGATGACACACATCATCATCAGAAAAGGACTGAAATTACATCCTTATACTACACCCTCATTCAATCAAAAGTTGCCCATGGTCAACAAAAGGGCAAGTCCAACACAACATCATAGACCTTCTTCTTCTGAAGATGTGTGTCGCACATCGAAAATGTGCTGAAAGCCAGTTTAAACTTTTAGAAATCATTTATATATGGTAAAACTAAACTCAGCTGCATCTCTTCATTTAAAAGCGATATAAAGCACCAAACATTAAACTATACAACATTTTAACCAGCATGCTAGGGATGTGAATATTGGGCTATTCTAGCTGACATCCATCACCCCCATTGAAAACATGGCCTTCATCAAATGGGGTCACCCATTTAGGTAATCTCATCACCCATTCAGGTAACCCCATTTGAAATTCACACTCCCTGTGTGACAGATTAAGGCCATCATGGATTTCAACTTAAATAGTCCCAATTTCAAGCAATGGTTGATGTGCAAGTACAGCAAAATGATAATCAATTTATAAAATTACCTTATTTGACCTGGTTGAGAGTCACAGTTTCCCCAAAGTAGGACAAAAATTGAGTTCAACATTGAATCAAGAGCATCTCAAATCACCATTATTCACTTAACTAACTAAGCAAGCCATTCTCATTTTAAACTTCAAGCATAAAGCGACGCATTAGCATCACCAGAGTGGGCCAACCACTCAAGCAGAGCAACTTTATTCCATTTTAACATTCATAAACACCCGTCTTTACAGCTGGTTTACTTAAACTTAGTAAACAACCATTAATGCTCCACTACTTCACCTGAGCTGCTTCCAGGCTAGCTCACATCACTGCTCAGAGTGATCTCATTTGGCTTACATTCTGTGCCAGCTATCTTCATCTATCAACAAATTACAGTCGTGTTTCCGATTACTTGATACAATATTTGGATGCAACGTGGCGTTTCTGTACCTGTACTGCTTGCTGATGTGTGCATATTACGTGCACTACTAACCATTTACTTCCAGATCTCTGGCCTACTATTAATAAAAGCATAGATACATATCAAAGTCAATGAACTCTGCCATATTCTCTAATAAAAAGGTTACAATACAAGCACATTGTTTCATGTCATGCAAAACCTTTTTCTGTTTTTGAGTAACTAAAGAGACAACTTACAAAGGTAGATCAAGATAACAGTATACATCACACACTTCACAACTTATTTATAACCCATTTACTCTATATGGGCAAAAGTCACGTTAAATCTGTCTCACTTCCATTTGCAATCATTTCAAAAGCAGGGTTTTTTTAACAAACACCTTCAGTTGCTTCAGCATCTTGCTTTCAAAAACAGCAGTTTTGTTAATGGGCTATTCAAATTATACCCCACACACCACCTATGGAAGACATGATATCTTAATCTTCTCCACAGGGAGTGTGGATTTCAAATGGATTCAACCATTCAGGTGCATCTTGCCCTCAAAAGACAGCAGTTTGTTAATGGGCTGTTAGATTTACAATCCATACACCCCCTATTGAAGACATGAGCTTAATCTTCTACACGGGGAGTGTGGATTTCAAATGGAGTCACCCATTCAGGTCATTCCGTTTGAAATTCACTGCTCTCCCTGTGTGGGTGGTAAAGGTCATGTCTTCCGTAAGGGGTGTATGGATTTCAACTGGAATAGCCCAGTAAGCTTACCTTATCCACAAGAAACTGAATCATTTATACGCTACTCCCACCGAATTTGAGACATTATATCTGTCCCAAAAAACAGCAGATGTTATTGTTGGAGTTGTTTGTTTGTTTAAAATTTGTTCAATATTTAAAGAAAGGGTGTTTAATAATAAAGAAAGGGGTAAAATGCTAGACAAGAGGATGTAAGGGAATACCTTTGTTGCAATATTTAATGGGTTGAAATATTGAACACCAATCAACCTTATAACCTTATTAAATTCTATATGATATACGTCAATGTGGCAACTCGTGATGCAGGAAAGCAAGTTAAGATCGGATGCATTATTTTGTTAACACTTGATATAGCCTAATTAAGATAACATAACATCATCTAATGATGTTCTTGAAGCTAGACATCATTTTTTACTGTAAACATTGTGTTTCAACAATCATGTTTAACTACGGAAAAAAATGCAGGAAATATGGCATGGCTAGCGATATAATGAAGTTAGGAATTAGTCTTAAACTTATATTAGAGGATCTTTCTTACCCGTGTATTAGATTAATTGGAAATTTAGACAATCATACAGATTACGTTTGATTTGAGAAGAAAGGAGGCAATACATTTCAGCAGGGCATATAATGGACTGTTGGAAGATTTAGTTAAAGTCTTCCACAAAGGGAGTATGAGTTTCAAATAGAATATACAGTTGGGAAACTTCCATTTGAAATACTCACTCCAGTTGTGGAAGATATAGGTAAAGTCATAATACAGGGGGAGTATGGGTTTCAAAATGATTAACCCTGACCAGTAACATTTGAAAAACATACTCCCCCTGTGGAAGATATTTCCAAAATCTTCCACAGGGGCAGTGTGGATTTTAAATGGAACAGCCCAATGTAGGATGGATGTGACATCTAAGGAGAGCTCACAAGTGGTTGTATTTGACCTATATAATAATTAGATCCCCTTCTTTACTAAGCCCCGGTACTAAGCAACTATTAAACAAGTTTTTTAAGAAGAGAGTTAGCGAGAAAAACAGCCTGATGCCTTGAACCCATGCTTAATGCGCTCAAACTTGTTGAAATATCAAATCTGCAAATCAGTCAGTCATGTTCCCTCGCTGATAACAGTCACGTCCTCAACCGCACGAGTTAATCAGGGAGGTAATCAAGTGTGATGCCTTTCTCTAAACAGCATGCTACGTAGCTTACCTACTGAAATGTCGGTAACTTGCCTAACTTTAAGCACAAAATATACTCATAATAATTCTCATTTCATAATGGCCCTTCCTACTGTGTTCATACAGCTCGCTTATAATTGTGACCCTTCTTACCGGCATATGGGACGTGATTTCCAACAATTTTTCATAATGCTTCAATACCCATAAGTGGAAAGAAATACAGAAGCCAAAGATGAATTCATTGGATTAATTTAGTACACGATGGAAAAAAACCACAGTTATAGAGTTATAGTTTCCATGAGAGTAGCAGACACAACACAAATCAGGTGACTGGTATTGTGCAGTTCACTGCAGTGGAAGTCAATCCCATCAGAGGATCAATTCATCAATCTTCCCCCCAGGTAAATTAACAACAGGGTCGTCAAAAGGATAGCTGTTTTTCATCTCCGTCCGAATGCAACAGTACACTCTACCTGCTTTTTTTAATTAAAAAACAAGTTTCACATCAATAGTCGGAAATATTTCTCTTTGTGCGAGGAAGTTTTCATCTCGTCACTGACTGCAAGGTAATCATCCTCCAATCGGTGTGCAGTCGTCATCTCCCACATCATCTCAGATGGGAGATGTACGGGAAGGGCATTCAACCGTTCTTATTTACACATAATCATATCTCTGCACTTTTCTGACATTTTTCCAAGAAGTGTTTGTTCTTTAGAAGCTATTTTTGGGCTTTGGAGATTGGATTATAATTGAAAACCTAAATACATCTATGACCCAAGTCAATGACAGGTGATTCTGACAAATTAAAAACCTTCCATTGTTGTTTATTTCTTCAGTTTCTTATCTTTCTTTACATGGGAATAAGAGTACAAAATTGATTATTGTGTGGGGGTCATTTTATTAGCTGGAATTGGGTCATTGTTTGAATTACATGGACTTAGGGGTCATTGTTTGAATTACATGGACTTAGGGGTAATTTCTTGAATCACATTTCCCTGGTATAGGTCTAATCTCACTTTCTAATTCCTCACATATAAAGCCACACTCAATTTGTGGTCAAAATATGGACTTGGGTTATTGTCAGAGGATGATTTAAGCACTACCCAGCAAGTCTTGCGGTTAGCATAGCTGTGTGAGTGAACATGGCACAACTGCCTGCCCACTGCATACATGTGCATGGTTAAATTTGAATTTGGACAGATATGTTTACAATAAAAACACCTGCAAAAAGCTGGTCGATTTCACATTTTGTGTTATCTACAGAAGGTGTGAATTATCCTTTATGCATACCATACATCACTTTAGATCTGAAATCGACCAAGTAATAATGACACACACACACAATTCTAAAACAACATCTATTGCACAGAATTCAATGGGATTTGAAAAGTAAAGTGGCAGTTGAAACTCTAATGATAACACTTTTACAGTGCATGGTGGGGCTTCCTTAAATCATCCTCTGGGTTATTGTTGTATTTAAGTATTAAGGCTATCAGCAAAATTTTTGAACTTGGCTATTAGACCCATTTTGATCCAATCCCAGGAATGTCTCACTTATTCATATTAGACCACCTTAATTAAATCCTGAGTCTCAAAGCTGCCGCACGTATTAGTAAAGCTCTTTCAAAATCAAGAAATTAATTTTTTTTTTATACTTTTTTTTTCACAATTTAGTCAAAAATAAAACTCAAAATTCCTATTTGATTTCAAGTTTGCAACAAGTTTTGAACAATGACTTTATTTGTCTACTATTCTAACATTTATAGCAACAGACATTGAATACTTTCTGCACAAAATGCTTGTCCCAAAGCCTGTACTGACACATAAAAATAATAAATATAATAATAAAAAATAAAAAACTGCATTCCACATTTCAATTTCTCACAAGCTTTGAGACTCAGGATTTAATTAAGGTGGCCTTCCCAGCATCCAATTATTGTATCCAAGGTTGTGTGTTCACCTTGTAGCTTGAAATACGTTCACATTTGGACCGTGTACAGATGTTGAAAGCTGTGTTCATTCAATTGAAATTTCTAACTGCAGCTAAATCCACCAAAGCCTGGTCAGAAGCCCAGGAACCAAGCACAAGAACTATATTGACATCCCTATTGCCTTCCAAGTGAACTACACCATGAGTGCACATCCAAAGACAGGTGGCTGAGCTATGAAGGGCGAAGGTTAATTACGCTGGCAGTAATCACCAACAATCTACTTCTTTCTTCAACAAAAATATGCCTTGAAGAGCTTTCAAGAACATCAAAAAGAAACTTTAAAAAGTGGTCACCGACTCCCATTTTTGATCTGATTCATGAGCTTTTAAGAAGTTTATTATCATTATTATCATTACTACTTTTATTCTCTAAGAGTTTCCAAAGCCAACTATACAAAGGAATATGAAATGACAGACCTTGCCAGTCTCTAAATACGTCATGCTTACTACAACATACTGCACCACAGAACACAGAAGTTCCTAGGAGAGATGCAAAAATAAATTCAAGTAGCTAAACAAGCCTTGCCTCAACGCTTAGAACATTTCCATTTTAAAACATAGTATCAGACATTAGGGAGAAAACATTGATCTCACAGAAAAAATTGATACAAGTTGTATTTTGGTTCCAAATTATTTTTGTTACCTGTTTGGCTGTTGCTGTGAGCAGCTGTGTATCTTTTTAAAAGTTTTGTAGTCGTCAGATTATCATTTCTGGGGGTATGTTTTAGAGTTAGTATTAGCAGACACATGCCGGGGGGCTTTGGGGCAAAAAACAAAAAACACTGACTTACTCAGTTCTCGAGTTTGAAAGCTCTTCAGACATCTGCATGTATGTGAATATAGCTTTAGTTGGGCATTTTCCTTTTGTAAGCATACTTGGCTTTTGGTACTGATACTATAAATAATACTTTATCACATAGCATGTAAGCTAATCTCGCATCAAGGTCTTTGCTTGCATCAAGATAGGACTTCACTGGAAAAGCTCCTTACACAGCCATGTATCACATTACACAGAAGCTTGAATGAATATTTGTCTTAAGCAATATGTCAATATTATGGTCAAGGATACATAACCAAATCCATAAACAAGCCTTTAATTAAGTTTTAACAGCTCGTGTGGGCATTGATATAGATAAATCTAAGAAGGATGCACAGATGAAAAATGGTGGCTTAAATTACATTGAAACAATTGCCACTTCTCACTTTTATTAAGTCCCATATACTATGGACAGATGCCTGACCAGAGTGATCAGATATCAAATTTCATTTTATAATCATCAATCCATTACAGGCTGTTCAATTCTGAATATATTTTGAGAGAATCATACGTGAAATCAAGTTAGCTCATTCGTTGAGGCGCTTGACACTGGGGCACTGGTGTAGTGGCGCATTTTAGCCCTTGTTGTTAATAAATTTGCTATCAAAAAGTACTTGAGTAAATTATTCTGGACAAAGGACTATTACTACTGCTTGTATGAGTTTACCCATATGAAAAATTCATGGAACTTATCCTGGCTGCTATGGAAATCTAAGTGCAGGATGATTAGGGTTCTGCACCTGAATGTTGAAAATTCAACAACGTTCAGGTACAGATAGCCAGGACAGATAGTTCATACAGCAATCAGCATTAGTATAAGTGTCCTAAAATCTTGTACATAGGTTTGGTATAGCACACTTTATAAATCAAAAAGGTTTGCTTGTCTATTTAGCTGAGCAGTCGATTTATCTTAAATAAATATAAGAAACAAATTTCTACATATGTTCACAGAGTTTCTTTAAATTACATGCGAAAATGAGAAAATATGTTAAAAGCTGCATTTCCCAAGAAACAAGCTGTTTTCCCCAAGGAACAGGTGCATACTGATGACTGAAAAAATAGGCATTAAATTCCACTCCAATGAACCACCTGTTAGTATGTATGTATTACACTCATCCCAAGCTAAACTATTAATTATAGGTAAAACCATTTATATATGCTCGAATGTAAGTTTATACATGCTAATGATAAACAATTTCTAAAAGTTTAAACTGACTTTCAGCATAAAAATTCAACTAACCTTGAAATTTGATGTGTGACACCCATCTTCATCAGAGAGGTTGCCAATGGTCAACAAAAGAGCAAGTCCATCACAACATCATAGGACTTATTCTGATGAAGATGTGTGTCACACATTGAAAATTAAAGGTTATTTGATTTTTTGTGCTGAAAGCCAGTTTAAACTTTTAGAAATCATTTATATGTGGTAAACCTAACTTAGCTGCATCTCTTCATCTAAAAGTAATATAAAGCCCCAAACATTAAATTACAAACTCTTAATAACCAGTATGCTAGGGATGTGAAGCTTGGGCTATTCCGGTTGACATCCATCACCCCCTATGGAAAACATGGCCATCATCTCCCACACAGTGGGCAATGATATAAAATGAGGTCACCCATTCAGGTAACCTCATCACCCATTCAGGTAACCCCATTTGAAATTCATACTCCCTGTGTAAGAGATTAAGCCATCATGGATTTCAACTGAAATCTATAGGCCAATTTCAAGCAATAGCATGCTTGGTTGATGTGCAAGTTGATAATCAATTTATAAAATTACCTTATTTGACCTGGTTGAGAGTCACAGTTTCCCCAAAGTAGGACAAAAATTGAGTTCAACATTGAATCAAGAGCATCTCAAATCACCATTATATTCACTTAACTAACTAAGCAAGCCATTCTCATTTTAAAACTTCAAGCATAAAGCGACGCATTAGCATCACCAGAGTGGGCCAACCACTCAAGCAGAGCAACTTTATTCCATTTTAACATTCATAAACACCCGTCTCTACAGCTGGTTTACTTAAACTTAGTAAACAAGCATTAATGCTCCACTACTTCACCTGAGCTGCTTCCAGGCTAGCTCACATCACTGCTCAGAGTGATCTCATTTGGCTTACATTCTGTGCCACCTATCTTCATCTATAAGATCAACAAATTACAGTCGTGTTTCCGATTACTTGATACAATATTTGGATGCAACATGGCGTTTCTGTACCTGCACTGCTTGCTGATGTGTGCATATTATGCGCACTGCTTACCATTTTACTTCCAGATCTCTGGCCTACTATTAATAAAAGCATCGATACATATCAAAGTCATTGAACTCTGCCATCTTCTCTAATAAAAAGGTTACAATACAAGCATATTGTTTCATGTCATGCAAAACCTTTTTCTGTTTTTGAGTAACTAAAGAGACAAGTTACAAAGGTAGATCAAGATAACAGTATACATCACACACTTCACAACTTATTTATAACCCATTTACGCTATATGGGCAAAAGTCACGTTAAATCTGTCTCACTTCCATTTGCAATCATTTCAAAAGCAGGGTTTTTTTAACAAACACCTTCAGTTGCTTCAGCATCTTGCTTTCAAAAACAGCAGTTTTGTTAATGGGCTATTCAAATTATACCCCACACACCCCCTATGGAAGACATGATATCTTAATCTTCTCCACAGGGAGTGTGGATTTCAAATGGATTCAACCATTCAGGTGCATCTTGCCCTCAAAAGACAGCAGTTTGTTAATGGGCTGTTAGATTTACAATCCATACACCCCCTATTGAAGACATGATCTTAATCTTCTACACGGGGAGTGTGGATTTCAAATGGAGTCACCCATTCAGGTCACCCCATTTGAAATTCACACTCCCTGTGTGGGTGGTAAAGGTCATGTCTTCCATAGGGGGTGTATTGATTTCAACTGGAACAGCCCAGTAAGCTTAGCTAAGAAACTGAATCATTTATACTCTACTCCCACCGAATTTGAGACATTATATCTGTCCCAAAAAATAGCAGATGTTATTGTTGGGCTTGTTTGTTTGTTTAAAATTTGTTCAATATTTAAAGAAATGGTGTTTAATAATGAAGAAAGGGGAAAATGCTAGATAAGAGGATGTAAGGGAATACCTTTGTTGCAATATTTAATGGGTTGAAATATTGAACACCAATCAACCTTATAACCTTATTAAATTCTATATGATATACGTCAATGTGGCAACTCATGATGCAGGAAAGCAATTTAAGATCGGATGCATTATTTGTTAACACTTGATATAGCCTAATTAAGATAACATAACATCATCTAATGATGTTCTTGAAGCTAGACATCATTTTTGACTGTAAACATTGTGTTTCAACAATCATGTTTAACTACGGAAAAAAATGCAGGAAATATGGCATGGCTAGCGATATAATGAAGTTAGGAATTAGTCTTAAACTTATATTAGAGGATCTTTCTTACCCGTGTATTAGATTAATTGGAAATTTAGACAATCATACAGATTACGTTTGATTTGAGAAGAAAGGAGGCAATACATTTCAGCAGGGCATATAATGGACTGTTGGAAGATTTAGTTAAAGTCTTCCACAAAGGGAGTATGAGTTTCAAATAGAATATACAGTTGGGAAACTTCCATTTGAAATACTCACTCCAGTTGTGGAAGATATAAATAAAGTCATAATACAGGGGAGTATGGGTTTCAAAATGATTAACCCTGACCAGTAACATTTGAAAAACATACTCCCCCTGTGGAAGATATTTCCAAAATCTTCCACAGGGGCAGTGTGGATTTTAAATGGAACAGCCCAATGTAGGATGGATGTGACATCTAAGGAGAGCTCACAAGTGGTTGTATTTGACCTATATAATAATTAGATCCCCTTCTTTACTAAGCCCCGGTACTAAGCAACTATTAAACAAGTTTTTTAAGAAGAGAGTTAGCGAGAAAAACAGCCCGATGCCTTGAACCAATGCTAATGCGCTCAAACTTGGTGAAATATCAAATCTGCAAATCAGTCAGTCATGTTCCCTTGCTGATAACAGTCACGTCCTCAACCGCACGAGTTAATCAAGGAGATAATCAAGCGTGATGCCTTTCTCCAAACAGCATGCTACGTAGCTTACCTACTGAAATGCCGGTAACTTGCCTAACTTTAAGCACAAAATATACTCATAATAATTCTCATTTCATAACGGCCCTTCATAAAGTGTTCACAATACAGCTCGCTTATAATTGTGACCCTTCTTACCGGCATATGGGACGTGATTTCCAACAATTTTTCATAATGCTTCAATACCCATAGGTGGAAAGAAATACAGAAGCAAAAGATGAATTCATTGGATTAATTTAGTACACGATGAAAAAAAAAACACAGTTATAGAGTTATCGTTTCCATGAGAGTAGCAGACACAACACAAATCAGGTGACTGGTATTGTGCAGTTCACTGCAGTGGAAGTCAATCCCATCAGAGGATCAATTCATCAATCTTCCCCCCAGGTAAATTAACAACAGGGTCGTCAAAGGATAGCTGTTTTTCATCTCCGTCCGAATGCAACAGTACACTCTACCTGCTTTTTTTTTTTTTTTAACAAGTTTCACATCAATAGTCGGAAATATTTCTCTTTGTGCGAGGAAGTTTTCATCTCGTCACTGACTGCAAGGTAATCATCCTCCAATCGGTGTGCAGTCGTCATCTGCCACATCATCTCAGATGGGAGATGTACGGGGAGGGCATTCAACCGCTCTTATTTACACATATTCATATCTCTGCACTTTTCTGACATTTTTCCAAGAAGTGTTTGTTCTTTAGAAGCTATTTTTGGGCTTTGGAGATTGGATTATAATTGAAAACCTAAATACATCTATGACCCAAGTCAATGACAGGTGATTCTGACAAAATTTTAAAAAAAACTTATTTTTGTTTATTTCTTCAGTTACTTATCTTTCTTTACGTGGGAATATAAGAGTACAAAATTGATTACCATTTACATTATTGTGTGGGGTCATTTTATTAGGTGGAATTGGGTCATTGTTTGAATTTCAGGACTTGGGGGTAATTTCTTGAATCACATTTCCCTGGGATAGGTCTAATCTCACTTTTTAACTCCTCACATATGTGATGCGATCAAGCAAAATCAGTCGAAACTCAGAAATATTAGTTTTGAGATATAGCCAAACAAAGGAAATATTTACACAGCCGTGACGTTAGTCACGGCTGTGTCTTTTTCTTACAGGTTCTTCTTTCTTTCTTTCTTTCTGTCAACCATTACATTTGCTCTAGCACTCACATGCATACATCGATTTTGACCTAACTTGGTCACAATGATCATTGACCGTGCCCCTACATGTCACATGAAACGTGTGGGGTCAAAGGTCACGCAGGGGTCATAGGGGTCAAAAACGCGATTTCAACATCTTCTCCTACAAATTAAGTAGGACAGTGACGCCACTTGCACATATGCATTGTTATTACCCAGTGTCTATATGGTGTACACAGATTTGGGGTCAAAGGTCATTAAATGGTCACTTCCGGTATAAAACGAAATAATTTCAAATCTTTCTATTAGCTAAGGGAAACATAGGACAGTAACGGTATGTTCACATATGAGGTGCAGTTACCCAATGTATATGTGGTATTTTTTTTATTTGGGGTCAAAGGTCATTAAGGGGTCACTTCCGGTATAAAACGAAATACCTTTAAAATGCATCTTCTCCTACAAATTACGTAGGACAGTGACACCACTTGCACACATGCATTGTTATTACCCAGTGTCAATGTGGTGTACACAGATTTGGGGTCAAAGGTCATTAAGGGGCCACTTCCGGTATAAATTGAAATATCTTCAAAAAATGTTATTAGCCAAGACAAACATAGGAGAGTGATGGTATGTTCACACATGAATTGTATTTAACCAATGTATATATGGTATTTTTTTATTTGGGGTCAAAGGTCATTAAGGGGTAATTTCCGGTATAAATCGAAATACCTTTCAAATGTATCTTCTCCCACAAATTACGCAGGACAGTGATGTCACTTACACACATGCATTGTTATTACCCAGTGTCTATGGGGTGTACACAGATTTGGGGTCAAAGGTCATTAAGGGGTCACTTCCGGTCTGAGATTAAACCTTCAAAATGCCCTTCTGCCACAAATAACATGGCAAAAGTAATGCCACGTGCATGCATGCATTGACATCAGCCAATGTCTATAGGGTTTTCATATATTTTGGGGTCAAAGGTCATTAAGGGGTTGCAACACGGCTGTGTTCGTGGTCTTAGACCACAGCTAAGTCTAGTTCCTTTTGTTTCCTATTGTTTTGGAAACTCTTTAATTGGTCATATCTTTGGAACTGGTTGTTCATTTAAAATGGGGTTTTCTGAAAAATGCAGCTTTGTAAATGCTTTTTAGTATTGTATAAGAAACTGAAATTTAATCTTTCCGAGTTCCGACTGATTTTGCTTGATCGCATCACATATACTGCCACACTCAATTTGTGGCCAAAATATGGACTTGGGTCATTGTTGTATTCAAGGCTATCAGCAAAGTTTTTGAACTTGGCTGTTAGATCTATTTTGATCCACTCCAAGGAATGTCTCACTAACTCATATTAGAGTTGAGCTTCAAAGCTGCCGCACGCATTTAATAGTAAAACACTCTTTCAAAATCAACAAAATATTATTATTATTTTTTTTACAACAAGGCAAAAATAAAACTCAAAATTCCTATTTGATTTCAAGTTTTCAACAAGTTTTGAAGTTTTCAACACAGAGAAGAATTATTTTGTAACAGTGACTGTATTTGTCTACTATTCCAACATTTAGCAACAGACATTGGATACTTTCTGCACAAAATGCTTGTCTCAAAGCCTGTACTGACACATAAAAATAATAAATATAATAATAAATAATAAAAAATAAAAACCTACATTCCACATTTCAATTTCTCACAAGCTTTTGCAACTCAGGATTTAATTAAAGGTGGCCTTCCCAGCATCCAATTATTGTATCCAAGGTCGTATGTTCACCTTGTAACTTGAAATACGGTCACTGTTGGACCGTGTATAACTGTTGAAAGCTGTGTTCATTTTTCATTGAAATTTCTACTGTAGTTGATCCACCAAAGTCTGGTCAGAAGCCGAGGGAACCAAATACAAGAACTATATTGACATCCCTTAATTGCCTTCCAAATGAACTACACCAAGAGTGCACATCCTAAGACGGGTGGCTGAGCTATGAAGGGTGAAGGTTAATAACGCTGGCGGTAATCACCAACAATCTACTTCTTTCCTCAACAAAAATATGCCTTGAAGAGCTTTCAAGAACATCAAAAAGAAACTTTAAAAAGTGGTCACCAATTAACTCCAATTTTTGATCCGATTCATGAGCTTTTAAGAAATTTTGTAGTTAAAAAAAAGCGCAGTGATTTATAGTGCGCTACGCACAGGCACATCGCCTAGACGTTGATCCACAAGCCTCAGCACACTTTACAGGTTGTCGCTGACCACTACGGCTAATCATTCCATAAACCATTAAACAACAAATCAGGGACTTTGCTGCTTCAAGAGCGCACACCCTAGACATTCCACAAATAACCTGTGTTCTCCAAGAGTTTCCAAAGCCAACTATACAAAGGAATATGAAATGACAGACCTTGCCCGTCTCTAAATACGTCACGCTTACTACACCACTGCAACATAGAACACAGAAGTTCCTTGGAGAGATACAAAAATAAATTCAAGTAGCAAAACAAGCCCTTGCCTCAACTCTAAGAACATTTCCGTTTTAAAACATACTATCAGACATTGGGGAGAAAACATAGATCTCACAGAAAAAAATGATACAAGTTGTATTTTGGTTCCAAATTATTTTTGTTATCTGTTTGGGTGTTTTTTACAACGATTCGCGATATCACCTTGATGAGCAGTTGCGTATCTTTTAAAAAGCTTAGTCAAATTATCATTTCTGTACTCAAAATCTTCAAGGTCAGTTGAATTTGTTGTGCTGAAAGTCGGTTTAAACTTGTAGAAATCATTTCTAAATTCTATACTATTCCCTAGGAGTCTCCAAGCCACATATACAAAGGAATGCGTAAACAAACCTTGTGTTTCCTCCGCTATTATACAACAAATTACGTCATGCTAACAATACTAACCATTCTAGAACAAAAAACTGTGTTTGGGTGTTTTTGGCACTTACCAAAATTTACCATTGAAGAGCAGTTGTGCGCCTTTTAAGAAGATGCATAGTTATCAAATTATTATTTTTACTATTATTCCTACGAGATTCTAAAGCCAATTACACACAAAGGAATTTGAAATATCAGACCTTGTCCTCCTCTGCAATAAATACCGCATGCTGGCTACACGTACGCCACTTCACCTAAGACAAGGCGGTTCTCGAACCACGAGTCTCGCCTGCTTTCGTGACCGCCTGCTTTTGCAATTACTTTTGGTAGAGGTAAATGAATTTGGCGGTTATCGGCTGGGCATGATTATCTGGCTGATGGTGACTGTACCCACCAAGAGTCATGCTCATGCAACAGTTTTTACTAATTTGACTTCAGATTTACCCTGGTGGACTCGAAATGACCTTCCCAAAATTTGGCTTTAAATGTTGACTGTACCCACCAAGTGTCATGCCCATGTGACAGTATTTACTCATTTGACCTCAGATGACCCCTGGTGACCCAGAAATGACCTTCCAAAAATTTGGCTTTAAATGTTGACTGTACCCACCAAGTTTCATGCCCATATGACAGGTTTTACTAATTTGACCTCAGATGACCCTGGTGACCTCGAAATGACCTTCCAAAAATTTGGCTTTAAATGTTGACTGTACCCCCAAGTTTCATGCCCATCCGACAGTTTTTACTAATTTGACCTCAGATGACCCCTGGTGACCTCAAAATGACCTTCCAAAAATTTGGCTTTAAATGTTGACTGCACCCACCAAATTTCATGCCCATATGACAGTTTTTACTAATTTGACCTCAGATGACCCTGGTGGCCCTCAAATGACCTTCCAAAAATTTGGCTTTAAATGTTGACTGTACCCACCAAGTTTCATGCCCATCCGACAGTTTTACTAATTTGACCTCAGATGACCCTGGTGACCTCGAAATGACCTTCCAAAAATTTGGCTTTAAATGTTGACTGTACCCACCAAGTTTCATGCCCATACGACAGTTTTTACTAATTTGACCTCAGATGACCCCTGGAGACCTTGAAATGACCTTCCACAAATTTGGCTTTAAATGTTGACTGCACCCACCAAGTTTCATGCCCATACGACAGTTTTTACTAATTTGACCTCAGATGACCCCTAGATGACCTCAGTGACCTTGACCCACTAACCAATACAAACCGGTTCTGTCTCGGGTCAAGATGCACCCACCCACCAAGTTTGAGGAACGTGCAACCCCTAGTCTCCAAGAAAATAGGCGGAAGGCAAACTTTAACCAAAACTTTAACCAAATTTGTCACATCCACACACACACCCCTACATACACACATACGGAAAAGTGATTATATAGTCTCCTGCCTTATCAGGCGAGACAAAAATTAGACATTAAGAGTTCCATGGAGACGTATAAAAATAAATGCAAGTAGCCAAACAAGCCCTTGTCTCAACTCTTAGAACATTTCCTTTTTAAAACATACATACATCAGGGAGAAAAGATAGATCCCACAGAAAAAAATGATACTTTATGTTTTTATATTGGTGCCAATTTTTTGACTACTTGTTTGTGTGATAAATTGCACTTCACAGCTATACCCTAGATGTGCATTGTAATTACCGGTATTTTAAGAAGTTTTGTAGTTGTTAAATTTCTGCTAATATTCCCTGGGAGTTTCCAAAACCAACTATACAACTTAGCGTAAAATACCAGACCTTGCCCTTCTCTGCACTAAATACATCATGCTAGCTACACAACTCCACTTTAAAACATTCAAGTTTTGTAAGCGAATAACAAAAATCGAACTAAGTAGCCAAAGATTTCCTTGTCTATACTCTAACAATTTCCCTGTCAAAACATTAAATCAGACATAAGGAACATGACTGTGTTGTTTTAACTGCTCAGTGCTAGAAGTGGGTATTAAGTGCAATAGCTGCCATGTGTAGTTGCCATGTGTAGATGAGTACAATATACTCTGTGTAAATTGCCAATGTTCGCAGAGCAGCTATTGCACTTACCCACTCCTGGCACTGAGCAGTCGTAATGTGTGGACATTAACAGACAATCCATTTGCTGCTCTATGTCATGTTAGTGTACTGAAAACGACTACTCAAAGGATGGTACCTCTTTATTGTTGGTAATCAAATTTCTTCGCCTGTAAAATTTTATACTCCCTATCAATAACAACAAAATTGGGGAGATGATTTTATGCCACACAATTACAGTACTACACGTATGCAAATTCAAATAATGCACCCATCTTTAAAATATGTTACATCATTGCCAATATGAATCGGATTTGCGAGTGTCAATATTATGTATTTCTTTTCTTTTTTTCTTTTTCCTTTATTTGCTTATTTGTTGAATCAGTTATACAGGGCTACACCATCATTCACAAAACATGACAATTGTTTGGGGAGTAAATTTCAATTTTGTTGGTGTAAATTATTCATCCAGTTGGTAAAACAAAAGTGCATCTTTAAAAAAAAATTTCACCATTGTCAAATCCTTCAATTTGCATTTCTTAGTGTGAAAATGTGTGTAGAACTGTAGATAAATAAAGAAATAGCCAGAAATTACTCTACTCAAAAATGACACAACAACTCATTTAAATGCTGGTATAATGCCATGGAACAGGTTGCATCAGATGGTAGTCTTAGATGAACACATCTCTGCTATTTAAAGGTGGCAACAGGAAGGCATGGGGAAAACATCCATATTGGGTTTCCCTCACATTTCTCCCAATTAAAACAAGAAATTTGTTAAGTTTTCAATAATGGGCAAATAATAACCAATGTTAGGCAAGTGTTCCGATTTTCATCCGTCCTGAAATTCACTTTCCCCTCCTCCTCAAGAAACAATACTAGTACCACCCCTGTTGCTATAGAGAAGGAGAACCTGGACTCCCTATACTGCCACATACAATAGCTGCCATCAGGTATGGGGAGAAAATTGGGGGTATTTGGGTCCTTGGCAACGGTGCGCAGAGACGAACAAAAACAATGCTGCATCTCATCTGAAGCGTCTTGGTATCACGTGCAGGTTGCATCAAGTGTGTCTCTCAAATGCACCCATCATCCATGTCGCACTTGCTTGACAACGACTGCATCAAGCGCATTCCGAGGAAAACCGAATACCCCCAATTTTTGCTCCATGCTTGTATCAAGATGGCTGTCGAGTCCTGGTTCTCCTTCTCTATTTCTGTGCGTAGAACCCAAATGTCAGTTACCTGTAGCTTTCAAGGCATTTGAATGGGCAAATAAACAATCATTCTAGTAGTTTACTTTGATGGACTGAGTATTCTGTTATTAATGTACTTAACGATCATCAAAGAAAATTTTAACACTTGCCACAAGGTTATGCATTAGAAATAGAATTTTAAGTATTTATCTTACTTGGGTTAAAAAAATGTTATGTCTCAAAGCCCATGGCAGTTTTCAAAATGAATGCGGAATGCATTTTTTGGGTTAAAAGATTTTGTTAAAACTGAATTTTGACTGTTCAAAAATACACAGCATAAAATTGTGGTTCATTTTAACAATCGAAGTGCAAATATTATTTGTTTTATACCTATAATCGAATCAAGTAAACTGTTTTTAAAATATTTCTCAGAATTTCATGCTTTTATGGCAAAAAACTAAAAAACTAAATAAATAAAAATAGGAAATGAATTTGCTGTTTCAACTAAAATGGATGTGCTAAAAAACAAACGTGCACAGGGGCTTTGACACTTAGTTTTTTTTGCCTTATCAATTAGTAGAGCCAAATTAAGATTTCTTTGAAAATAACAAATTTCACCAAACAATAGAGAAGATTATAATACTAATATTTTGCCTGCAATAATTAAAATAGCAAGTGGAAAGCAAACATCTTTGCTGTTAAAATTATGTGGGTGGGTGTCAACTTATTAAGAGCAAATTCTCATCAAATATTTGTAACTACGACTATTGTGACAAGCTATGTCTCAAAAGTGATGTGATTCAGATAATAAAAGTTCAGATATTCAAGAAACTTGTTCAACACATTGATTCATTTCTATTGATAATATGCACAGTTGCGATGGTTGAGAGTAGCTTTTGCTTGCATGTACACAACACAAGCATACCTGCTCCATATCCACAGGTATTTAGTTTTGTTGGATTCAGCAGGGTTATAGTTTTTGGAGACACAAAAGATAGTTGACTATCTCAGGGTCATTGTCAAAAAATAGCCACTATAATTGACTTATTTGTTCAACCCTAATATAAACACAGGCTCCTAAGTTGGGACCGGAGGTGTGTGATGATCACACAATGCTGCTGTGATGTGTGCCCCTCCCTTAACCCTAATTCTTAGTCAGTGGGAGTGGTCTAGTTCGTAGACACATTTCTGATTGGACAATCGCATGATTTCAGGTGCCGTCTATCAGGCCGTAGACGACCCCACGTCATCATGCGTCTTGATAATGCGTAACTCGCGTGTAGAGGTTCGCGTATGTATCGCGCGGATGCGTAGACTAGTGCGGAATACGCGAATACGCTAGCAATACGCGCAATAGAATACGTGAAGTTGTAAACAAGTTTCGTTCATTTTATAATGAGGGAGTTTTTATGACGGTAGCTTAGTTTTTGCTTAAAAAATTTGTTTACAGTTATTAAAATAATATTTAACTGACTAAGAATGAGAATAAGCGATAGGAATTTTTTTTGCCTATCCTCTACCTATGATAGGCGACAGGCAGGTCCAATATTTTTATCGTAGTGGATACCGGCTGCGCCGCATCCACTACTCAAAATATTGGACCTGCCTGTCGTCTATCATAGGTAGAGGATAGGCAAAATAAAAATTCCTATCGTTTATTCTCAAACTCTCGAAGTGCTATTTGGTGAGTGGAATGGAAAGAAGGAATGAATAAAGAAAGAAGATGAACAAAGAAGTTGTTTGTTTGGGTGGGATTCAAACCCAAGACTCTTCCCATGCCAAGCAAAGGTAATACATTATCCCTAACTCTCGAAGTGCTCTTTGGTGAGTGGAAGGGAAAGAAGGAATGAAGAAAGTGAGAAGATGAACAAATAAGCTGTTTGTTTTGGTTGGGATTCGAACCGAGACTCCTCACATGCCAGTGATGCCACGCACTAGGTCGCCCACCAGTAGCTATTGGTGTTTCACTGGTGTATATGACTTAGGGTGACTGCATCATCACGTCGGATGCTTGCATGCGCAGTGGCTTTCAGCTGTTATTTTGTAGTATGTGGTTTAGTTAGAGTTATAGGGTCAGGATAGTTACATTACCTCATCCAATGACACAAACATTTTGAAAACTGTCATTGACTGAAAAATGTCCACTTGGGACCTTTGCATTGCCTATCAAGACTAGTCAGACCACACAATGTATTATATTGCCTAGTATAACTAAATGAGCACACACACTTTTCAGATAACATGATTAAAATCCTCATTGGATAAAAAGTTCTACCCTTCGGACTTGTATCAATTCATGAAATAATTAGCTCTTTCCATGCAACATCATATGGAGTCATGTCTGACATTTGGCTTCTACAATTACACAATAATGATACCATGCCCTGCTACCCTAGTTTCATGTTGTCTGCAATAAAGGAGACTGGATGAGTTTTTGATATACGCCTACAATGGTTGGACGGAAAGGGACGGGAAATCTGATGAACTTGAGAAACAGCCAAATAAAACAGTATAAGGAAATTGATATTGACCTTTATATTTGTCCAAACTGCCCACCCAATTCTAGACATCAAACTAATTAGTAGCGCTTCCCCATGATACACTGTCAAAATCTCACTTCTGTCCATTTTAGAGGTATTAAATCACTTAAAAGCATAAAGATTGAACCCTATTATAGCACCAGAATGGTTAACTGGAGGTGAAATTAAAAATCTTGATACTCAACAAGTGATACCGTAAATTCCTGTAATTAGTAAATCAGGAATTGTGGCACATCTCTATGGTGCTAATAATGGCTATAGCATTTAAAATCCACTCTCCCCCTGTGGAAGGTTTAGCAATTCTTCCACAGAGGGAGTATGTGTTTCAAATAGAACAGGCAATTGGGTAACTTCCATTTGAAATACTCATTCCAGTTGTGCAAGATATAGGTAAAACCATATACTGGGGGAGTATAGGTGTCAAAATAATTAACCCTAGCCTATTCCATTTGAAAAACACAATCCCTCTGTATAAGACTTTTCTTAAATCTTCCACAGGGGTAGTGTGGATTTTCAATAGAATAGCCCAATATGTCCAACATGACTGCCATATGGACTATCGCTATTCTAAATCTCTCTAATCATTTGCCTCTGTGTACCATTTACTTATCAGTGCATGTTGTTTATCACTTAAGTGCGTCCAGTCATCCTGCCACTAGGCGACATCTCTGGCATTTACAAGCACCCGCTTACTGGTCATTTCCCCTCTAGCGATATCAACATCAACATCCAGATTTTTTTATAATAGAAATTAACTGTGAAACAAAAGGGTCAGAACCTCTGCCTGCTAACAAATCAATTTCACCAATACGTGGCGGACCTTGTTTTCCAGTTTCACTTTTATTAAAAAGCAGTAAAAGTTCCCTTTGCTTTTTCAGCCCCTAATCAAGCAGGCTGTGGATACCCAGCGGCTCTTATCATGTCAATTGATTTGAAGATATCATGTTAGAAAGAGATGATGGCTGACTGCCAAACATGCTAAATGCAGAACTATTTTAGGTATCTATCACAAATACATCATACGCAAGTAGGAAATTTTTTTGTTCTGATATTGCTTATAGCAACTAAGGAAATATTTCTTGTAGTATAATCTTTGTATACTGTACAACATGATATTTTCCGCAGCAATAAAACTTTTCTTCAACATGACATTTTTGCGAATTTATACAGAGGAAGAAGCAAATGAGAGAAAAAAGGGACAACAATAATCCACAGAGACTAGAAATTGTGGAAGAAGTGGGTTTTGAGGAGACTCTTGAAAGAACTGGTAGTATTAGCAATCCCGATGGTGATGTTCTCCTATTTATATTATGTTACTGTTTGCCCACTCACATCTTCAAATGATCCCTCATGTCTTGTAATTGACAAATTCAACTCTGACAGGTTTCCTGTTGTTGCTGCCAAAGCATGTAATGTTCTACCACAATACATGAGGAGAGCCTCATCTACAAACACTTTCAAGAACTCTTAAAAACACACTTGTTTTGATTTTTGGTATGACTTAGCGATTTATCGTGATTTAATTAGTCATTTACGTGCATTACTAAGTGATTACTAATTGAATGACTAATGACTGAATTGAAATAAACATATTTTGCAAGATCTGAATATGCTGACTCTGTTCATTGAGGTACCTTTTGTCACTATCCATGTTGCACTAGATAGCAAATCAGTACAGAAAATTGAAATGAAAGAAATGCATTGTGGGAAGTGTACGATATCTTCACTGGTATCGCACAATGATGGAAATAAATTGTAACCTAGACATAGTAAGCAGTAAGTGATCAGTCTGTTTGTCTTGATCATGAAGATGGCCAGCCGGACAGTGTCCAGTGGAGTAGGTTGTAGCGGACTTAGCGGTCAGTAATCAATAATTGACTTAGAGTAAAATAACATGATGAATTGAGCAAATTAATACATCGGTATTCTACAGGAAATTGGGTTACTTCAAGAAATATGATACCTCTGTTTTTATGAGGGAAATTTAACTGCACCACTTCAAATATAGATATAGGAATGGGTGTGATTAAGGTGATTGGCCAAAATAATATAGAGATGTAGGAATGGGCATGATGAGGTGATTGGCCAACTTCTTTCTGCAAAGATAATACACACACACACTAGGATCCACAACATGTTCATCTATCTTGGCACAGTTCTTTAATCCCAATACATTTGTACATTCATTGAATGACCTTTGGAAATTTGGGTACAAAACCGCATATTCTGCAACTTGAGATCAAATTTTGCACTACGACTGTTTAATTGAGGTTATTGAACTATGCCATTGAGATGAGGCCATTGTGATAATAATAAATTTGCTGCACTGAATAACACAAATCTCCTGTTTGCACAGCAAGGCTCAAATATGGCACTTTTTTGTTGGCAATAATTTGTGATTTGTTATTAAGCATTGGGCAAATTGCAACACAATAGCTAGTTTTTCGAGTCAAGTAATTTAGTCATTGTTAAAATCTCAATGAAGGCAGAAATATTTGATGTCCAGGCTAGTTGAAATGCCAGTATGGAAAGTTTGATGAAAAAAGCAACTGCTCTAACTTGGACCAAAGTTGATCAAACAAAGATTTACAAAACAACTTTTCCAAAGTTGTTAAAATATATCAGGGTTGTAATTAGTGGTAAAAAAAAGAACAGCTAAAAACAAAACAACAACAACACAACAACACCAACAAACAACCAAGACTCAACAAATGAATTATGTAGCCAAAGCCATCAGCAAGTTCAAGTCATAGTGTGCATAGAATTTTTAAAATACATGGGCAATTCCAAGCGCATCATTCTGAAACGCCAAGTTTGCATATGAATTTCTTTTTTTAATGCAGGCGCTAAACATGTAGGTGAATAGCATAATGGAAACTATTTTGGAAAGTGAATGATTAAGGTTGGAGAAACTTTTCCAAACCACCCTAATTTCCTAATTTTCATATGTAAACTTCGCATTGCGGAATGATGCGCTTGGAATTGCATGCCTAACCTATTTACCTATTTCTGGCCATTACAGAGAGGATGGTTTACAGGTATTCAGTGTTATATGGTTCATTAGCCTCAGCTTGTCCTCAAAAAATATATTAACGTCCTGTACATCAATTTTATGAAACAAACAGTGAGAGCCCATTCCAAATACGTCAACTACACTGAACTAAAAAATGTAAGCCATCCAGATTTAAAATCAGAACATCCCTTAAACTCCGACCTACTTATCAAGCCACTTCCAAGAAGAAACTTGTTGAAAATTTCTCATCTTTTTCTTATTCAAAAGGAGTTTTTGCCATCACCAAACTGTTTGCTAACAACTTGTATTTGTCAACATGATGACAACATTATTGACTCACAAGTACACACTAAAGATCCACAACATGCTCAACTATCAGGACACAGTACTTTAACTCCAATACATTTGTACATTCATTGAACGACCTTTGGAAAGTTGGGTACAAAATCTCATACTCTGCAACTTCAGGTCAAATTTTGCACTATGAGTGTTTAATTGAGGTTATTGAACTATGCCATTGAGATGATGCCATTGTGGTCCATCATGACATCCCTGGGAGTATAATCTCAAGGTATTTGAACATCAGAGCACACTCATTACCTGAGCTCTTTTTTTTGCCCAAGTTCGTAACTTTTCTACTGCTTTCAAACGATAACTGAGTCTTTCATGCAAGCGACATAAATGTTGCAGAACATGACATTTACGTCATACACTAAAACTGCATACTTTTATAGAAGATCACATAGCAGAGTGTTTTCGCCCACTTTCGGTGATGAATCTCAAGTATATATATTGGCTATCACAGTTTTTACGAGAAAAAAAATTGATTATTATACCTCACCTAATTATTATACACTTTTCTTTATCAAAACTGAGATTTTGGTATCAGAAGAAAGCTCATGTTTTTCTAATTACCCCAGTAAAACTTAACGTCTGAGATATTTTTCATTTATATATTTAGTGAACAAAAATCGAGAGATTTGTGCCGTGGTTACCAGTTACCACGCCGGCGGAAGTGTACTATCCAATGGCGCATTGTTACACACATTTTTAGTTCTCATGTCAAACCCGCTCGAGCAATAGAACTCAAAATATTTAAAAACATATTGTTTTAATAGTATGCATCCATCTATGATAGAAAACAGAACAAGAAAAATCGGACCACACCTCTTTTAGCTCTAGAAACAAAATAACAGACCTACAGAACCAGAGGGCACCATTGGGCTATTCCATCTAAATTCCACACTACCCCTGTGGAAGATATTGGAAATATCTTCCACAGGGGGAGTATGTTTTTTTTTTTTAATTGGTCAGGGTTAATCATTTTGAAACCCATACTCCCCCTGTATTACAGCTTTACCCCTATATCTTCTACAGCTGGAGTGTATTTCAAATAGAAGTCACCCAACTGTCTATTCTATTCAAAACCCATACTCTCTCTGTAGAAGACTTTAGCTAAATCTTCCACAGGGGTAGTGTTGATTTCAACTGGAATAGCACCATTTCATGCTTTGTGAAGCAGTTGCCATGCAGCATGATCAGACTTGATATCTTCAAGTAATCTTTCTTCCTGAAGTCAGGATATGGAACAAACTCCCAGTAGGTTTCAAGACAAAGCTAGCAATGGATCTTATCAGATCAACCAATTTATTTTTTGCTGCATACCACACCCATGTCACAGTTGTCTGTGTAAGCAGCACAATTTCATCTTTATTGGAGCAGAAACAGAAATCAACCATACATAACTTTCCAATCTGCCTATAAACGCTGCGTAAATTGCTAGTACCCTTGAAATGATGTGTAAAAGAAACTGATAAGGCCTAGAATAAATTGCCCTTAAGCTCCACGAAGTCAGGGTCGGCTGGTTGGTATTTTTTTACTTTTTGTATTTTGCCACATAAAAAATTTAAAAAACGCAAGTTCACCACAAAATATGATGGTAAACAATGATTTATTAATAAGGATCATTTTGCAGTAACTTATGGAATAAAAAAGCAATTTATTTAGATAAAGTAGGATTTGTTTGAAACCAGCTAACTGTTATAAATAGAAATGAGACTTTCCTTTACAGAGCATTCTGAGGCTTCCCTCTCATGATGCCCTTGAAATTAAATTACGAGTTTCCCCGTCTCATTTTTTCAGCTCATAATTGGCAACTATTTCATTATTCATTATTTTTACCAATGCTTAATGCGCTTTTCATATCATGAATATGCATAATCATAAAGTGTATCTTGCTTTTTGATTGTCAAAACTTCAAATCAAGTTTATTTAATAACACAAATATGTGTAGCCCAAAGTACCTCTCCGTCTTCTCCACTACTATTCCTCATGACATCTCCAAGTACATTTAAGGACTGAATATAGCAGGTGCCTATTGTCAATTTGAACAAGTTGGACATTAGACAGATTAAGTTTAGGCCTACCCCACTTAATACATTTTTCAATTGAATTTCTTCTTAATTTGTTTGGAGATAAGACACTTTTCAAGAAAGCTGACATTAAAGACTAATTTGACAGTTTTCCGATGATATCTTCGACAATACACAGATTTGGAACTCCCAATTTCAATATGTTCATGAGAAACATTGGGCCTTTCATTTGATATCAATATATTACATAATCATGATGATTATCAATCATTAATAAAAACACTGTAGACTGCAAGTATCATGCTCTATAAATTCTATTAATTAATCACATTTTTACATGAATGCTTGAAAGGGACAAGATTGTATGTTATACATAGGTTTTAAAGAATTTATTTTCCACATCGGGTCACCTTCCTTTAACTGCTGAAATGTCATATCACAATGTTGAAACATATCGCTTAATTCTTCAATATCGAGCTTCTAATTGTTTATTTAGTAACTCAGTAGAGTATACAATATCCACAATGATCCATACTTAATTGAAAAGTTCTCATTTTTAAGGACAGTAGTAAATTGAAAACATTTTCATTTCCATTTTCATGCATCAATTCATCAGATTTTAATGTCAATCGTAGGCTGGGTATTAATTTACCGGCAAACATCAAAATATCTTTCTGATTCAATTTGATTAGTTATTAACGATTGTCAGATTTCTGACTATGTGTCTGTAAATGTCAGGGAAAAGAATAAGTAAAAAGGTATTGAGAGATAGAGTGAAAAATGGAAATGGGGGAAGAAATGGGGAAGGATGGATTGAAAGTGAAATTCAGCGATTAAGACGACTGCTCAGTGCCAGAAGTGGGTAAGTGCAATAGCTGCCATATGTAGATGAATACAATATACTGTATATAAATGGCAAAATGTTCACAGGGCAGCTATTCCACTTACCCACTTCTGGCACTGAGCAGTCGAAGAGAGAAAAAGATTGAGGTAGAGAAAGATGATGGAAGAGAAGAGGAAGGAGCATCATTAGGCTATTCCAGTTGAAATCCATACACCCCCTATGCAAGACATGACCTTAATCTTAGACACAGGAGGTACAGATTGCAAATGGATTCACCCATTCAAGTAACCCCATTTGAAATTTACACCCCCTGTGTGGAAGATAAAGGTCATGACTTCCATAGGGGGTGTATGTATTTCAACTGGAACAGCCCATTCTAAAAATAAGCAAATGCCAGAAGCAGACAAAAGTACGAACTATAGGCCTATTCAGATTCTTCACATTTCCGTGTTAGTTTAACATAGATCCTTTAATGTGACATGATCAAAAGGGATGAGTCCGATGTCACTATATTGTTTTTGAGATATTGGCAAAAACAGTGTTCAAATTCTTTTGTTTTTTATTATTTTCAGCCATTTATAAATTTCTCATAATTCGATAACCAATTGTCCGATTTTGATGGAGATTGCATCAAAATCTAGCATTCATAAACTGCCAGAAAATGATGTACAAACTTCTAATTGAAAATTGCCGACATGTGGCTCGTTCTCCTTGATCATGTCACCAATGTTATCGTCTAATACTCCAATGTAATCAATCATCCCTACTATACAGTATACAGTTACATATGACATAATATAGAAGTCATGTTCCTACTAGTCCAAAATAGATATTGACACTGAAGTTGGTATGAAGGAAGGAACACTATGAGATAACATATTGCTTTGTGTTTGCAATAAAGGAGTTCCTTTAGTTGTTGAACCTTGGGGGCCTATATATTCCAACTACATATAGCTTTAATATTTCTTCCTGTTTTCTACAAATGTCACTTCATATTACTTCAATATTTCTTGTGGTTTTTACAAATGTTGGTGTTAAAATGAATAAAAAATTAGAAGAAATCCAAGCGAGCTGCTGATGGAAAGCTAAATTGAGCTGTTTGGGAAAACAGAATCATTCAATTGCGAGTAAAAAATCTGTTTTTAACAGCAGAATTTGCAATTTTACAAGTCCAAGTCTACCTTTGATTATTTTAGTTTGCTCATTTTGAAACACTCCATGTGCAATATGCACTGTTACTTTATAACATCCATCAATGATGCAGTTATTACAAAAATAAATACAAAAAAGGCAGCAAAACTTTTTCAGATACCCCTCTTTATTTATTATGTAACATTTGATTGAAAAGAAATCGTTCAATCAACTCGCACCTGTTGTCTTCAAACACTAAATAATTACCCTTCTGCCAATATTCTCAATCATTCTCTCAAAAAACGCTCTAAGAAGCGCCAAAGAGGCAGTATAGATGACAACAAATATAAGCAGTAAGTGCAAAGTGACATCTGTTGCTGCATGTATGTTTACATTTTTTATTTACAGTTGCATTTCTCGTATTTTTGGATCATGCCTCTGGATGACAATCTTAGTATTTTCCCATTCAACATAGCCAGTCATGTCCTTGGTGAACTTCAGACCTACATAGACGAGATTAAGGATTCAGGCATAGCGTTGCAATGAGATTCTATGCAATCAAAACTTTCTTAACATGAATGTCAACAATTCAGACTCAATTTTAATATTTTCCCATTCAACATAGCGAGTCATGTCCTTGGTGAACTTCAGACCTACATAGACATGATAAAGGATTCAGGCATAGCGTTGTGATGAGATTCTATGCAATCAAAACTTTCTTAACATGAATGTCAACAATTCAGACTCAATTTTAATATTTTCCCATTCAACATAGCGAGTCATGTCCTTGGTGAACTTCAGACCTACATAGACATGATAAAGGATTCAGGCATAGCGTTGTGATGAGATTCTATGCAATCAAAACTTTCTTAACATGAATGTCAACAATTCAGACTCAAAAGTGTTATCTAATTTGTGAAATATTACCAATGTTACATTTTGATCATTTTATACAAGGAAGATACGTTGAAATGAGCAAGGAGCATTCATTTAATGAGTATTTTACAAAACGTTCTGACATTCATGACTACCAGACAAGACGAAATAATGATCTCCAGTTAACAAAAAAATAAAAGAGTTTTTTCCGACCATTCCATTCGAACGAGCGGGCCCATACTTTGGAACTCTCTAGATAAAAAAATTAAAGACTCAAAGTCCATAAAACATTTCCGCAAACACCTTAAACAAAAACATATCTCTAAGTACAATTAGGCCATTCTCGAGCACTGTAATTTGTCATGTCTGTTAGTCATTTTTATTTATTTTTGTTGATTTCATAATCTTTGTTTTGTTTTTTCGTCAGGGAAAGGCAATTCTCAGGCCTTATTGGCCTTCCTGCCTTTTCCGCCATATTGTGTTTCTTTATTTTTGATGTAGTTGTATATTTTTATATATGGAAATAAATGAATGAATGAATGAATGAAAAAAGGAGATAGAGAAGTCGGGAGTTATAGCTATGTGCCGCAAGGATCCAGATTTGCAGATGTACAAAACTTTATGAAAGTACGCATAGCCCGCATCATGAAATAATCAAACACAAGTTTTCTACTTATTGACTTAGAGAGCCTGCACTGCAAAAACAGCAGAGCAACACTTAATAAACACTTTAACACTTCATAAACACTTGTTTGTACAGTGAAGGTATAGGGGTGTTAATTTATAAACACCAAAACACGTTTAGAAATATGAAGATGTTTATGTTTTTTGTATATAAACACTATCTTGTGTTAAAAAACATAAATATCTTCATATTTCTAAACATGTTTTGGTGTTTATAAATTAACATCCCTATACCTTCATTGTACAAACAAGTGTTTATGAAGTGTTAAAGTGTTTATTAAGTGTTGCTCTGCTGTTTTTGCAGTGTGCTGGCCATGACCACCAAGGCTAAGTCACTTCACTTGAATATAGTGTCATTTTCTCATATTTTAGATTCTGTCTCTGGATGACAATCTCAGTATTTTTCCATTCAACATAGCCAGTCATGTCCTTGGTGAATTTCAGACCTACATAGACAAGATAAAGGATTCAGGCATAGTGTTGCAATGAGATTCTATGCAATCAAAACTTTCCACATGAATGTCAGACTCAAAAGTGTTACTTAATTTGTGAAATATTACCAATGTTACTTTTTGATCATTTTATACAAGGAAGATACCTTGAAATGAAGAAGTGGATAGAGAAGTCAGACACGGAGTTACAGCTATGCGCCACATCGATCCAGATTTGCAGATGTACAAAACTTTATGAAAGTATGCATAGCCTGCATCATGATATAATCGAACGCAAGTTTTCTACTTATTGACTTAGAGAGCCTGCTGGCCATGATAGCCAAGGCTAAGTCACTGCACTTAATCATGGTACAGAGAAGTTTTTTAATATTAGTTTTTTTGGAATCAATGTGGTTGGAGTTCATTCATACTTAAATGCCCTTCACATGTTAGTACCTGCCCAAATCCCAATGCATTTTTACAGCATTGAATGATCATTTATGGCCATTAAATGGTGGGCATTAACCCTGCAAAGTGCAAACTCTATGAAATTGCATAGAATTTATTTGAACTTGAAAAAGCGCAATTTACAGGAGGAAATATAACTGCAAAATTGAGCCACTGGGATATTAATTTGATTGAAAGACCTATTCTATTAGCTGAGAAAACCATTTGGAACTGGCTGCAGAAAAATTGATAGGGATAGTCTATGTACAATGGCTATCTTTTAATATTAAATCGAAATAGCGATATATATCATAAATATCAAGTATAAGGTGCTTAAGTTTCTCAGCGGTCATCAGTGAGACTGCACCAATTCACTTTCTACCTCCGTCTTGCTGGAATCTTGTGGACAAAACTCTTGGTGTGCTTGTGCTTGTGTATTAAGCACCAAAAGGGATGCAGGTGTGCAGTGATGAGTTATTCCCAGTGCCAAAAACATGCATATTTCTGCATATTTTATCATTTTTCTGGCTTGTTCAGATATATTATCAACACATAATAAGTTACAGTAATTCCACTGAAGTATGTGATGACCATAAAACCTCAAGCGTCATGGAGATCCGTATTGGACTATTCCATTAAAAATCCACACTACAAATGTACCCCTGCAGAATATTTAACTGAAGTCTTCCACAGATGGAATATGATTTTTGAAAACAATAGACAATTGGATAACTTGCATGTGAAACTCATACCAGCTGTGGAAGATATAGGTAAAGCCATAATAATTAATACAGGGGGAGTATGGGTTTCAAAATGATTAACCTTCACCAATTACATCTGAAAAACATTATCCCCTGTGGGAGATATTTCCAAAATCTTCCACAGGGGTAGTGTTGATTTTAACTTAAATAGCCCATATTTGTAATGATGCAATACTATTTGAACTTTCCGGACTTTAAAAACTTCTGAGCATATCATGATATAATGCTTTTATGAATTCAATGTCATATGTTTGCCAAGTTCAGGGAGTAGTAATTAATTTCTTTTGTACCTTGCAGGGTATATGAATATCACATGTAGAGTAATAATGACTGGGCAGAAGATGAGAGGAGAGTGGCTGTAAGAGGGGCCTACAGGTAT
Organism: Amphiura filiformis; assembly: GCF_039555335.1. NCBI lineage: Eukaryota > Metazoa > Echinodermata > Ophiuroidea > Amphilepidida > Amphiuridae > Amphiura > Amphiura filiformis. Next base: position 31,198,818 of record NC_092633.1, on the reverse strand, counting down.
ATGAAAACTTATTTATTTATTTTCAATACTTTCTCCAAAATATTTATTATTATTTATAACATTCGGCCAAAGCCAGGTAAAGCACAATAGTTCTCAGAGGCTGCTAAATGAAAGGGATGCCAACCAAATATGATGGGACAGGGATGTGGGAATGGGTCTGAAAAACAGGAGAAAAAGCTGAGAAGATGAGCATGGATAATTTGGCAACCAAACTCACATGTGGTAATATATTTTGCTATTCTTTGGTCCCCCCTCAAGTTCGGTAGTGATATCAATGCCTTTTTGTGTTTGCGCTGCAAGCATGTCAACAAACTGCCCTTGTATGCTTTTGTGTACACTTTGCACAATTAACTTTTGTGGACACGATTTGATACTATGCCCAGTGAATCAAACCAATGTACAGAGTCTGGCAAGTTATATCATTTCATGGTGGTTAAATGAGTCTACCCAAAGATGGTTTAGTACTGGGCATTTATAGGCTGCTGATATCCGTACTAACGAATCAGTATTGATGAAGTATGGACCTACTACTGATATTAGTATTGGTGAAGTATGAATCTACTGCTGATATCCATACTAATGAATCTACTGCTGATATCAGTATTAATGAAGTATAGATCTACTGCTGATATCCGTACTAATGAATCAGTATTGATGAAGTATGGACCTACAATGTACTACTGATATTAGTATTGGTGAAGTATGAATCTACTGCTGATATCCATACTAATGAATCTACTGCTGATATCAGTATTGATGAAGTATAGATCTACTGCTGATATCCGTACTAATGAATCAGTATTGATGAAGTATGGACCTACAATGTACTACTGATATTAGTATTGATGAAGTATGTATCTACTGCTGATATCAGTATTGATGAAGTATGTGTTTACTACTGATATCCGTATATAATGAATCTACTGCTGATATCAGTTTGATGAAGTATGGATCTACTGCTGATATCCATGCTAATGAATCTACTGCTGATATCAGTATTGATGAAGTATGGACCTACTGCTGATATCAGTATTGATGAAGTGTGTATCTACTGCTAATATCAGTATTGATGAAGTATGGATCTACTGCTGATATCAGTATTGATGAAGTATGGATCTACTGCTGATATCAGTATTGATAAAGTATGGATCTACTGCTGATATCTGTGCTAATGAATCTACTGCTGATATCAGTATTGATGAAGTGTGTATCTACTGCTGATATCAGTATTGATGAAGTATGGATCTACTGCTGATATCTGTGCCAATGAATCTACTGCTGATATCAGTATTGATGAAGGATCTACTGCTGATATCAGTATTGATGAAGTATGTGTCTACTTCTGATATCTGTCCTAATGAATCTACTGCTGATATTAGTATTGAGGAAGTATGGATCTACTGCTGATATTAGTATTGATGAAGTATGGATCTACTGCTGATATCAGTATTGATGAAGTGTGTATCTACTGCTGATATCAGTATTGATGAAGTATGGATCTACTGCTGATATCAGTATTGATGAAGTATGGATCTACTGCTGATATCAGTATTGATGAAGTATGGATCTACTGCTGATATCTGTGCTAATGAATCTACTGCTGATATCAGTATTGATGAAGTGTGTATCTACTGCTGATATCAGTATTGATGAAGTATGGATCTACTGCTGATATCAGTATTGATGAAGTATGGATCTACTGCTGATATCAGTATTGATGAAGTATGGATCTACTGCTGATAGCTGTGCTAATGAATCTACTGCTGATATCAGTATTGATGAAGTGTGTATCTACTGCTGATATCAGTATTGATGAAGTATGGATCTACTGCTGATATCTGTGCCAATGAATCTACTGCTGATATCAGTATTGATGAAGGATCTACTGCTGATATCAGTATTGATGAAGTATGTGTCTACTTCTGATATCTGTCCTAATGAATCTACTGCTGATATTAGTATTGAGGAAGTATGGATCTACTGCTGATATCAGTATTGGAAGTATGGATCTACTGCTGATATCAGTATTGATAAAGTATGGATCTACTGCTGATATCTGTGCTAATGAATCTACTGCTGATATCAGTATTGATGAAGTGTGTATCTACTGCTGATATCAGTATTGATGAAGGATCTACTGCTGATATCAGTATTGATGAAGTATGTGTCTACTTCTGATATCTGTCCTAATGAATCTACTGCTGATATTAGTATTGAGGAAGTATGGATCTACTGCTGATATTAGTATTGATGAAGTATGGATCTACTGCTGATATCAGTATTGATGAAGTGTGTATCTACTGCTGATATCAGTATTGATGAAGTATGGATCTACTGCTGATATCAGTATTGATGAAGTATGGATCTACTGCTGATATCAGTATTGATGAAGTATGGATCTACTGCTGATATCTGTGCTAATGAATCTACTGCTGATATCAGTATTGATGAAGTGTGTATCTACTGCTGATATCAGTATTGATGAAGTATGGATCTACTGCTGATATATGTGCCAATGAATCTACTGCTGATATCAGTATTGATGAAGGATCTACTGCTGATATCAGTATTGATGAAGTATACATGTGTCTACTTCTGATATCTGTCCTAATGAATCTACTGCTGATATTAGTATTGAGGAAGTATGGATCTACTGCTGATATCAGTATTTATGCAGTATAGATCTACTGCTGATATCAGTATTGATGAAGTATGGATCTACTGCTGATATCAGTATTGATGAAGTACGTGTCTACTGCTGATACATTAATGACATATGTATCTACTGCTGATATCAGTATTAATCAGTATTGATGAAGTAGGTATCTACTACTACTGCTGATATCAGTATAATTGATGAAGTATAATGTACTGCTATCAGTATTGATGAAGTAGGTATCTACTACTACTGCTGATATCAGTATAATTGATGAAGTATAATGTACTGCTATCAGTATTGATGAAGTAGGTATCTACTACTACTGCTGATATCAGTATAATTGATGAAGTATAATGTACTGCTATCAGTATTGATGAAGTAGGTATCTACTACTACTGCTGATATCAGTATAATTGATGAAGTATAATGTACTGCTATCAGTATTGATGAAGTAGGTATCTACTACTGCTGATATCAGTATAATTGATGAAGTATAATGTACTGCTATCAGTATTGATGAAGTATGACCTATTACTTGTGCTCTTCAATAAAAAAATACCATTGGTATAAGTGTTTATGAATCAGCATTATACAGTAGTGACGTCAATAGCTTTTCGCAGTTGTGCTGCAAGCATGCCAACTAACTGCTCTTGTATGTGTGAATGTACGCTCTTAGTGATTAACTTCATGTGTGTGATTCAATAGCGGCCAGCGACATTGCACCTGTGGCGCTACCGAACTTAAGGTGAATCAAAGTTAACTACCTCTTGATATTGGTGCTGATGAAGCAACAGACTTCTGATTATATTGTTCAAATGGGAAAGTAGGGACCTACTTAGCAGAATTTAATCAAATTGTGAATTTAACAGACTCTTATTAACTAGATAACCAAGGATGCATCCCATTCAATACCAAATCTTTTATATCCAGTAATTAATCTGTCTGTGTCGGCAAGCTAAAAAGGGTTGCAAGGCTAAATTTAATTTATGAGCGCTTCAATATCATCTTTTGCTATATCTCCTATACCTTATAAATGCCTGTTGTGTGTAATCGACTATGCTCAACAACTACCTTATATAACTAATGCTTACATTTATAAATAAATGAGTGTTTACCCCAGGCCTTCTGGCTTCCTTTCACAAAACATACCTTTTGTTCTTAAGTCTACTGTAGGAATGTAAGTACACTTAATTTGATTTGATTAGAAGTACTTTTTTTCCCTTACAGTATCAAGCATACAATACAACAGTGCCGTATCAACTCAAAAAGAAACGTAGGACTTACTTTGTGGCTGGTTTATTAAATAAGAGCTCACCATATGCCTCATCTACATTCACAACGCATAGTTCAAGAGCAATTTTGTAATGGTACCCAGCAATAACCCTCACTCAAAAAGTAAAATGAACATCTATTAATAGAAACAAGCTTGATGTTGCTCCTTTTTTCATCTGCTATTGATTTCACAAAGCAATAAATCTGATTACAGTTCACGTTTACAAATTGAGTGACGTTATACCTTGCATTTGTTGCCTCGAGAGTTGAGGCGGTAATAACAGGCTCAGCTCTATTCTAAAAGTTGTTTTTTTGGCTCTTTCCTACTTCATCAACAAGATGAGAATTCCCCTCCTCAATACAGACTTAAAATACATTCCAAGTTGGCTAAGAGAACTGCAAAACTGTCTTTACTTCAGAATATTGTGGTTCTTCTTGAATTACAATCATAAGTTTGTTTTTGTTTCATTTCTTCTTTAACCTGGGACACTCCATCAGTTGACAACACAATTAATCACCTGTTCTTCCTTGAGGCACATCTAATCTTAATGTTCATCATATTTACACCTACATCAAAACCACAAAATCTTTTGTATTATAAAAATAAAGGTGTTATTTTTGTACTTGACATTTCATACATGTCATTACTTTTTACAGTGGTCCTATAGACCTATAATGTTTCATATATGTGATGAGCTCCAACAAAAACTGGAACAAATCACCAGGCATGTTTTTGAGTTATAGGTGTTTAAAGATGACATTCCCATAAAAAAAATCAAATTTTGGAATTCTTAATTTCATGGTGTTTGACTGTGGGACTGGTGGACTTTCATATCCTTGAAAGTATTTATTAAAAAGAGATTTATTCAATCAATAATTAATAGTTGAACTATGATAATCCCTATTCAATCCTGTGTAAGGCAGAAAACTAATTGGCACATTACTCAGAATAGCAATTTGGCAAAAATATCAAGGTATCATTTACAAAATTATTCATATCTTGAAAAGTATTGATTTTATTTATATAGTTTTAATATCATTGTAAAGCTTATTGTCTGGTGCTTACATTTTTATTCAAATCATGAAATTTCAAAAATGCGACTTGTTCTAGGTTTTGTCAGAGCGGGTCACAAAGTTGTAAATTACTTGTCAGAACCATAAATGCGGTCAGTGTCATATTGGACAAGCAGTGTCCCCTTTAACCTGGATACGACACCTGCTGGTACATATATTTCCCTTGTGTGTAATATAGCTAGCCTTTACTTGTCTTCTTTCTTTTTATGTTACAAAGAAAACCTGGAGGATAATAATCAGAACAACTTTCATCATGGTCACTAGTCTCCAAGGAAAACCTCTGTGATTGTATCTTTTCTTAAATCTGCCACAGATTCTTACTAATTCTTTTCATCTTCTTTTTGGTACCGGTTCTCCTCTTTCTAAAAAGGCTATGAAAAAAGACACCATTTTCATTATGAAAATTTAGATCACTTTACAATTACATCTATACACAATTCCTGCAATGACGACTTAATGGCAACAACCTCAGTGACAAATCTTGTGGTAAGATATGATTACATGTATTTGATGGCAATGACTGATTTTATTGCCCAATACATTGGTCTGATTTTGAGGTGAAGCAAAATAGCAATGTCCTGTATGGACATATAAAAGGTTGGAAAGTTTAACTTTAAAAGTTCAAAACAATTGCAAATGTTACACTCTCATTGTTATGATAAATGTTTTTTTGTATTTCCCATAAAATCCATGAATAAACTCAAAGGTTGAGTGTATGTGTAAGTTTTTTGTGGGTTAGCTACGGGGGTGTACATAATGAATATGAAAAGAGATAATTTTGCACAATAAATTGATATTTTGAAACTTTAAAATAATAAATCGAAAAATGAAACAAAAAATTAGAATCAAGGTAAAAAATGTTTTGGCATGAGAGAAGTTGAAACAAAATATGATAATTGCCCCAATCTTTGCAAATTCTGCCTTAAATTTCCAACACCTGGACCACATACAGCTTTTTAATCTATTTGAATCCATTATATGAATCAAATGTTCCATTTGCTTGGCTGAAATACAATCATCCAGAAAATACTTTTCTAAGTTCTTGAGAAAGTTGACAGTACAGTCACCTTTATTGTTAATTCACCATTAGTACAGCTGTTTGGCAATTCTTTTTTGTGGCAATTGTGCACTTTGTGTTAAAATGCAAAGTTTTGCTCAGGGTAGCACATACACCACCATCTTTTTCAGATATAATGTAACATCATTATCATAGCACCCCCCCATGGTTACAGGTACCCACTACAGTTATACAGCGGTCAACACTTGAACATGCTTGACTAGACTTACATTGAAAACCATCTCAATGTCTTCATCTTGTTATGAGAATTAAAACAGACAGAATTGTTTGCCCTATATATCAGCGATGTGCGGTGTTCGTACTATGGTGGAAAAAACAAATGGTCACATGACCTTTATGTACAAAGGAGTCAAAACTTTCAAATACTTCAATTTGATGAAGCATCTCTCAAACTGTTTGTTTGATCATAAAGACTCACAAAAAAAATTTAAAGAATAGTTTGCTATGTTTTAAAATTACAGGTCACATCCACACCTATATTTTGATACTTTTGACTTAGTGTTATAATTTTCATTTTAATAATTTATTAATATCATCTGAGTTTTTTTTAATGTAATCTTATTTAGCATTCTCTTGGTATTTAATCTGCTGTTCTTACATCATTTTCTTGTTCAGCGTTAAGAGGTTATTTTATGTTTGGTGCTTTAGAAATTCCCGTTTATTTTTATCATTATCATGTAGAATTTTGTAATTTTAACACAAATTGCACTATACTTGTGCTTGCAGCTGTACTACATGGTTCATTTTGCAGACAGTGCATGGCTCTTATGCTGCGCTTACATATGAGTTGAATGGCCCAGAGACTGCTGAACAAATTCTAGTCTAAATTTGAGTCCACAATGTACACAGTTTTCATTAAGTTTTTCCCGTCCCATCTCTCTACAAAAAGCGAAAAAATATGTCTATGACAATAGTTTCGAGACTGCATTTCTTTAAAAGGTTTCCAGGGATATCCAAATCCCAGTTCTTGTGGCTAATAGTACGAGACAGAACTAACAATGGAATATGTGGGTGTTTGATCAAATTCTCCTCCATAGATACACGCTCCCTAAGATGCAATACCCAAGAGCGTTTCATCTTAAATTGAAGAGTTTGGTCTCAAATACCAGGGCAACATCTGAATATTTTACTTTCAAGACTTAAACTTACTTGGAGAACATCTTCTTTGTATCACATAGACTGTAAGTAGTCCAAGAGAATTAGCATCTTCTCTTAAAGGCCTATTCAGTGATTTAGTCATCCGGAGGATCGTAAAAATCATCAATATTCAGGTTTTAGTACCTTTGTTAGCGTCATAGATGTGCTAACATAGCCTGCTGCTAGTGGTTAAGCCAAAAGCCTAGTGTTGAAGACAAAACAAGACACAAATCTGCAATTTCTCTACTTAAGGGGGTACTACACCCATGTGGTAAATTTGTGACTATTTTTGCATTTTTCTAACAAAATAATTACACACTGGTAACAAAAGTTATGTATATTATTGGGGCAAGAAATCCAATTACTACACTGAAATTTCAGTGACTCAAGACAAGCGGTTTAGTATATATGATAGGAAACGAGGTACATCCTAGCGGTACCTTATTTCTGATCATAAATAACAAACTGCTTGTCTTGGGTCACTGACATTCCAGTGTAGTAATTGGATTACCTGCCCCTATAATATACATAACTTTTGTTACCACTGTGTTATTAGTTTTTGAGAAAAATACAAAAATATGCAAAAATTAATTGAAGGGTGTAGTACCCCCTTAAGTAGAGAAATTAGCTAAATGTATTTGAATGGACTTTAACTTTGTCAATACTTCCGTTTTCCTTATTTGTACCAATATTTTCATTTCAAAAATACCTAATGACAATTTTAATAACTTATCCTTCACTTTTAAACAATTTATAAATAATGTTTTTCCACTTTCGCTGGGATCACTGAATAGGCTTTAACAGGTGAATAATTTTCATATTAGCATGATGGTGACGTCAACACAATGAGGCAGCTAGCTGTTTAGAGCACATCTTTGCGACATCCTAATACACATCCTATGTACACCAGTGCTTTGAGCAAACACTCATGGATTTGAATCTGCGCCCAATGATATGAGCACTGACGTCACTACCTTGCCAAGGTAAAAAAATAGTATAGAGGTAGCAACTATTGTCTTTGTATGTCTTCATTATGTAAAACAAGATTTACCCAGTGTAGTCTATCATGAAACATATTTAAAGGGCATCAACTAAAGTCCAAACATAGAAATGAATATTCTCAGTGCAATCTGTCTTTAGCCTTTCAATACTTATTGATCGAGCAACAAACTTGCTAGTTATTCCGTTGGTAATACTGCCTAGACATTACATCTCAAGCAAACCTTTACTTATTTAAACATTTGTCTACCTTACAATTTTCCATTTCTTTTTGGAGATATTCAACAAACTATAACATTGAAATCAGGTGAAGGTAAGTTTCTAGGTTAGAGTAGGACAAAGAGCGTGACAGGTCTAGGCCATGTCATTTGGTGCATGTTTGAAATAACTTGGTGAATTTTTAACACAACAGCTTGAGCACCCTCTCCAATATTTATTGCTATGCTGGCTGTAAGGACAACGAAATAATTAAAGGTGAAAATTTATGAACAACTGCTACTATCAGCTGCCATTTTATTGGACAAATAAATTAACTTAAATGATATCTAGAAATGCTTAACAAAAGGAGGGCAGGTCTTCCTAGATATATGGAATGGCATGATAAGTGTGTAAAAAAGCAAAGGAGTCCAGCAATGCTTTTGCGGTGACAGTGTGTGTTTCTTATTTTACAAGCAGGGGTGTAAAAGTTGAGCATTGTGAATGTCAATAGAAAGTCTTTGGAGTATAAGAGCAATGAACTAAAAGGGAGAATGCAGACTCTGATACATTTCCACATTGCCCATGGACAGAGAAATGGAGATGCTGATAAATTATGACCTGCTTTTTGATTCAATAAGAAACACCCCTTTTGTATGTTTCAGTATAAGAGGCCTTGGGAGTCAAGTATGAGCAATGAATTAAAATGGAGAATGCAGACTCTGACACATTTCCATGTTGCCCAAGGACAGGGAAAGAGAAGATGTTAAGTTTTGACCTGATTTGAATAGTGAATAGGAAACACCACTTCAATTCACACATTGATGCCTCAAAGAATATCCAGGTCATTCATCACATACTACATAGGAACATAATCATGATAGCAAATTTGGTGTGTTCCAGAGTGTCGGGATTGGGGGGGGGGGTATAATGCTTTTCAATACAGAATAAAGCTATACCCTGACGCGACATCATTCGAACATCATAATTCATGTCCCATTGAAAAGTTTTATCTGTGGATCCTCCATGGTGATATGTTGTGCCACAGAGCAAAATTGGCATGGTTGCAGCTAGCCCAAGTTGAGTGCCGGCTAATTTTACTATTCATATCCAATTAGAGTGCTGGCTAGGGGCACAATCTTTTTAGGAAGCGGAGAATAGGGTACAGGGGTATCTGCCAATGTCAAGCAACTAGGGGGCCAGGGGCGGACCCAAAAGTCCCATTTGGGAATGTAGTGAGTGGGGGAAAAAAAGGTTTCTATACCTTTTTGGCCCACTTTTTCAAAATCAGCTCCCACATAAATCCTAGTTACGGGCCTGGCCAGCATCAATGCCGATTACTCCTGACTGGTGTAGCTATTAACCCTGAATATTGGGGATATTTTTTAAAAGAAATATGGGCTATTAGTGGGAAACGGATATTAGCTGATTGAAAACAACAGTGAGGTGAATAACAAAAAGTTGCAAAATACGGTGTCAGGATTACTAATGACTCAGGTTAACCTTAGACTCTGAACTGAATTTGCTACTACCATTGAGAACTATTGAAGACTACCATTCATGAATTCTTGCAGTTGCCTTGAGCATTGGGAAAAGGCAATATATTTTCTTTTGTAGGCTCACTGTCAACATAAAGTCACCTCTTAAAAGCATTTCTTCATGCTAAATCAAATAATACAAAATTCCACTGTATCACTGCCAAGCTGTTACACAGGTACACACCTATAGAAGCTTATAGAAATTAAAACTACATCTTGCCAAAAGCAGATAATACAAGTCCCCATTTCATCCAATTTACCTCAATTATTTCATATATTGCAAGTTACTGCCACGCACATCAATACATTAATAATAAGCTTAATGCTATCAGAGTATCAAAGCTAACTAAATAATAATTGAGACATAATACAGGTGTAAGATCTGTATAAAAAGGTAAAAGAGTAACACACAGTGCCGCCAACACAACCACAGGTTGAACGACCTACCACGACTAATTCTGATTCTTGCACCCCAAGTAAAATGTCATCCAAGGTCAAAGATCAGGTCAAATTTGTAGTTGCTCTGATTGGCCTGTAACTCGGGGGGAAAATGATCCCCAATACTTGGGGAAACCGCAAAGGTCATCCGAGTTCAAAGGTCAGGTCACATTTAAAGTTGCTCCCATCGGCCTGTAACCTGGGGAAAATGATCCCTGACACTTGGGGAGTATCAAACCGCAAAAGTCATCCAAGGTCAAAGGTCAGATCAAATTTGTAGATGCTCCGATCGGGCTGTCACTTACCGAAAATGATCCCTGACACTTGGGGAGTATAAAACCGCAAAGGTCATCCTATATCAAAAGGTCAGGACAAATTTAAAGTTGCTCCGGCCGGGCTGCAACTTGCGGAAAATGATCCCTGACACTTGGGGAGTAAGAAACTGTAAAGGTTATCCGAGGTCACAGGTCAAGTTAAATTTAGATTTGCATTTTCCGGCCATCTGTAAGGAGTACGGGACTCAAATTTGGTGATAACAAACATCATACCCAGGGAAAGTGTTTAGAAACATTTTGCAGGGGTCAGATACCTCCAAAATACCAACACACCCACCTAGGTTTGTGGTCTATAACTGCAATGTGGCTCTAGTAGGCCTACATTATAAAATGCACGCAATTTCAACTTGAAACCCATGCTGCCGAGATGGGATTAACCATTTAAATTAAACATGTATGAAAAAGTCGTCTATCTTTAATTGGATCTCTTACCTGTTATATCCATTCACGACAAGGTGGTCAAACATCAGCAAGTCATATGAAAAAAATAAACACAAAACAAACATTAATTAGCATTGTGCTGCAAATGAACATGACATTTTCATATCCAAAATGATATTTTAATTTTTTATGGTTTCTCTAGAGGAAAGTGTGATTAATCTCTTTGACTGTATTGCTTACTTCTATTTTTTTAATTTATTGTTTTTAAATTTTATTTCCAATTTTTAACATGATCCTTGTAAATTGTCTTTAAAAGCTGGTTAAATAGTGAGAGGGAAGAGGCAAGCATCTTTAATTCAATTTTTAATTTTTAACATGTTTCTTGTAAATTTTCTTTAATAGTTGGTTAAATAGTGAGGGGGAACAAGCAAGCATCTTTCTTGGCCTCGGCTACCAATTATCTATAATTTGGCATAATTCAACAAACTATAACACTGAAATCAGGCGAATGTAGGTTTCTAGGTACAACAGAGAATGTGGCAGGTCTAGGCCATGTCATTTAGTGTATGTATGAAATAACTTGGTGAATTTTTAACACAACAGCTTGAAGACAACACCCTTTCCAATATTTATTGCTATGCTGGCTGTAAGTGTAAGGACAATGAAATAATAAAAGGCGAAAATTTATGAACAACTGCTACTATCAGCTGCCATTTTATTGGACAAATAAATTAACTTAAATGATATCTAGAAATGCTTAACAAAAGGAGGGCAGGTCTTCCTAGATATTTGGAATGTCATGATAAGTGTAAATAAAAATCCCTTTAAAAGGGAATACCCAGGCCGCACGGAGGTCACATGACTGCACAACCCCCCCGGGACTGCCCCACCTTGGCTCCACATAGCTGCAAAGAGGTAGGCAGTGTATGCAGTAAGCCTATATAAAACACCGGTCTTCTGATCAGTCAAGAAGGTGGTGATTCAACCAAAGAACTAGTAGGCCTACTCCACAACTGAGCTATGATTGCTGAATGCTGAATAAGTATATGAACTACCTGTATGCTACTACTAGCCATACTGGTAGGCCTACCTGTAGCCCTCTGACTGCAGTCAGAGAACATCAATCCCCATTATGCCAATATGTTTGTAGGCCTATATAAATGTATATGAATGCATGTGGTGTTACTATGCTATATAGAACATTTGGCTCAGAGGTCACAGCTAGGATATCAATTTAAAGTAAATGATTTGGTACATGAAGATCAATCAAAACTAATTATGAACTTGAGACGGCCAGATTTAGTGACCTTCTCTGTCAAACATTGCATAGATTCTCATGTTGTGTATCTGTGATTTTTGTGAGTGAGAATGTTTCACTGGCAAATGCTTAATCAATGCTTATTTTGATTAAAGTAGGCCTATATCAAACAGTCTAAGTGGAATAACTTGCATGATGGGAGCAGGAGGATTTTTTACAATTAATTTAGAGTCCGATTATAATAGCAGACTTTAATAGTAGTAGTTTAATGGTTCCTTCTAATTCAGTCTGTGATGAGAACAACAATGCAATTCAAATCATAGATGTTTAAGAAGTGTGACCTCAGACCAGCCAGCCAGCTAGCCAAGTTCATGAATTAGTGGCCATGGCCATTCACCAGTCAACTTTCATATTGCAACATCATCCCTATACATGTATGTCAAAAAATAACTTCATAGGCTACAGAACAGCTGTACGAATAATTGTCATGGGGACTTGAATGAGGTTAATATTCCATCCATTCCCTGGGTAAAGTCAAGCACTACTGAATATAGTTTTATGAATTTTGTCATGGGGAGTGAGGTTAGTTTTTTAGTAGCCTGCAGATCCATTAGATACTCTGCATTATCCTGTAAAATAATTTTAATGAGGAGGAAGCAAATGCATTTGGCTACTTCGTTTCAAAGTAGCCAATTTGGGTTCAAAGGACAAGGTCTAAACTGAATGTAATATCACCAGGCTGAAGCCTGGGTGAAAAAAGCAAGAGTCCAGCAATGCGTTTTGCGGTTACAGTGCAAGTAAAAGTTGACCATTGTGAATATCAATAGGATGTTGATACTACTCTTTGGAGTATAAGAGCAATGAACTAAAAGGGAGAAAGCAGGCTCAGGCATATTTCCATATTGCCCATGGACAGAGAAATGAGGATGCTGATAAGTTATGACCTGCTTTTGATTCAATAAGAAAACACTTTTGTATGTTTCAGTATAAGAGGCCTTGGGAGTATGAGCAATGAATTAAAATGGAGAATGCAGACTCTGACACATTTCCATGATAACCCTAAATATTGGGGATATTTTTTTATAAGAAATATGGGTCATTAGCGTGAAAGGGATATTAGCTGATTGAAAACAACAGTGAGGTGAATAACAAAAAGTTGCAAAGTACGGTGTCAGGATTACTAATGACCCAGGTTAACTCATTATTATGTTCTCAGAATCTTCCTTCCTATACTTTGTACAGAGTTGAAGAGTCCGATATAATCAACACTTGGACTCAAAACTTGGACTGTGTTAGATAGACTCACTTTCTCCCCAAAAATGTTGTTTTTTACCATTTTTTGACTGAAACTCATTTTTGGCTTGCTCATTTATGACCAAAATCACATTTTTGACCAAAAATCACATTTTTGACAAAAATCACATTTTTGACCAAAAAATCACATTTTTGCCAAAAATCACATTTTTGACCAAAAAATTAAAATTTTGAATAAAAAACCATGTTTTCGACCAAGAAAAGATTCTGAAAACATAATAATGATAAAATTGGATGGTTTTTTTCACCCAATACAAAATTTATTGGTCTCGCTATGAGTTTTAAAATATTGGACTCGACTTTGTCTCATCCCAATATTTTAAAACTCATAGCTCGACTTAATAAATTTGTGTATTGGGTTCAAACCATCCAATTTTATATCACTGTTTGCTAATACCAATTGAGAACTATTGAAGGCTACCATTCATGAAACTCTTCCTTTGATGATTCTTGCAGTGCCTTGGGCCAGCACTGGGAAAAGCAATATATTTTCTTTTGTAGGTTCACTGTCAACATAAAGTCACCTCTTAAAAGCATTTCTTTATGCTAAATAAAATAATACAAATTTCCTTCCACTGCAATGCCAAGCAGTTATAGATACACACCCATATGGTCCTGTGTCACAACCTGGGGTACCTTTGTGTTACATAGTAAAAAAATCAAATGTTTCAAACATTTTACCTACATGTCTCATTTGAAGTGGTTCATCCGCCTGAGCATTTTGACACCTTTTTATGGAAATCGGTTAAAAAATGATTCAAATTTTTAAAGGGGGTTTTAGATCAAATTTACGATACGAATCCCGCCTCCTAATCATCCTCCTCCTAATCCTCAACCACCCTTGGCACATTTCATGCCAATTGTCATAAGAAAATAATTAAAAATTATTTTAAAACAGGATAAAAACATGAGTACGGTAATATAGAATAAATTAGCCTCAATTTAAGACCTAATTGAATCTTCTAAGTGAAGGAATACTCAACCGACACTGTTTTGAAGTCCAAGCTGCACATCAAAATGTAACAAAACCACCTTTTTGGGTACCCCAGTATATGACACAGGATCATATATTAAAACTAACTCTTGCCAATAGCAGATAATACAGTCCCCATTTCATCCAATTTACCTCAATTATTTCGTATATTGCTCCGAAGTTACTGCCATACACATTAAAACATCAATATAAGCTTAATGCTATCAGAGTATCAAAGCTAACTAAATAATAATTGAGACATTATACAGGTGTAAGATCTGTACAAAAAGGTAAAAGAGTAACACAGAGTGCCGCCAACACAACCACAGGTTGAACGACCTACCGCAACTAATTCTGATTCTAGACCTCAAGGAAAATGTTTGTTGCATAGAATCCAATGTTAAGGTCATGCTTATTTCAATAGCTGTACTTGACAGTTGCCTTTTGACATATCATTTAAATTGGCTGTTCCAGTTTAAATCCATACTCCCTATGGAAGACAATACCGTTATCTTCCCCACAGGGAGTGTGAATTTCAAATGGGATTAGGTGAATGGGTGATTCCATTTGTAATCTACACCCCTTGTGCAGGAGATGAAGGTAGTGTCTTTCATAGAAGGGGTATGTATTTCAAACAGAACAGCCCAATATAAAGAAGTCAAATATTGCACACTCACGTTTGCCTTTTATTAGAATATGTGACAAATCTGAAAAGCGCAAAAGGGATGCAGGTGTTTCAGCAATATATGAGTGTACCTAAGCTCCTTCATGAGTTAAAGAAGAAGCAACCAGAGCAGTACTTCTGGGGTGAACCAAACCTGCCTGGTTATCAAATTAATCAGTGACAAGGTTATCTCTGAATTTGACAGGTGCTAATTGACGCAATGGCATTAAAACATCAATTAGCACCTGTCAAATACAGAGATAACCTTATCACTATTAATTTGATAACCATGCTGGTTTAGTTCACCCCAGAAGAACTGCTCTGACAGGGCTTCCTCTTTAAGAAGGAAAATATCTCTAAAACCACATGACCCAAATAAAATTACTTTTGTGAGGACATCCATGTTGTTTCAAATGAACTAAACCATTACGAACATCTAACTACCGCATTCTTAGTTTGCACCTGTGTATTATGTGAACGCATTATCGCGCGATCATTGGGGATAAAAAGCATGCCATCTTATGACTATCCACTATCGTGTCATAATATATAGCTGAAAACCAATCAAACTACATGTATTCTTGACAAGACACATCAACTGAATAAGAATATGATACATAATATATCAAATATGATCCATATCAAATTATTCATAAGAGCTGCTGTTAGCCATCATTCAATTGCTCAAAATTACTCGTAAATAATTTACTAAACTATGATTTGAGGAAACAAAGAATGATGAGGTGTCGTATGTGAAATTATTTGTTGAGTCATAAAAATAATAAAAAAATTTCCTATCTCAATTAAATTTGAAGGGAGGGGATTTGATTGGGGGTTAAGATGTCAGATCACCTCTTGCAATTAAAGTCCCGTAAAAGTATTTTAAAAAAAATTGTGTATGAATCCCTTAAATGTGAAGGATAAGTCGTTAAAATTGTCATTAGGTATTTCTGAAATGAAAATCTGGGCCAAAAAACGCAAGGAAACAGCATTATTGATGAAGTTGAAGCCCCATTGAAATACATGTAGCTAATTGACAGATTCATGTAAAATGTCTTATTTTGTCTTGCATACACTGCTTTTGGCTGTACTATTAGCAGGCTATGTTAGCACATCTGTGACAATGACAAAGGTACCAAAATCTGAATTTGATGAATTCTACGCTTTGTCTGGATGAGCGTAACACTGAATGTGCCTTTAAGAAAGACCACATGAAGAGGTTCACGAGTGTAAAACATCTTTTGTGTCCAAACCTTTTCACATGGATCTTTGCAACACATCATTTCCTGCATTGCATGTTTTTAATCAATACTGTTATTTTGTTAATTGTTTTCTTATATATTTTGTGATCATTTCCTTTTTTTTAATGATCACAAGCTTTTACACCATATTGACTGCTCAGTGCCAGAGGTGGGTAAGTGCAATAGCTGCCATATGTAGCTAGTACCATGTGTAGATGAGTACAATATACTGTGTGTAAATTGCCAATTCTTAAACACCTGAGAACATTCCTGCAATCTCATTGGTTGATATCACATGGGTCATCGCGTGTGCATCAACGCGATACGCGTGCTCGCTATTTGAACCAATCGGAGGCACATAGCAACAACGGGACTGAATTGAAGTGTTTAAGAATGAGAATAAAGGTATTGTTTTTAGCCGCTGTCGGGCACCTATCGTCTCATATAACACGGGCGACATCATTATTTTTGGCGTAAAACAACGAGGCTAAGCCTCACTTAAAATAATGATGTCGCCCGTGTTATATGAGACGATAGGCAGTCAAGTTAGCTCAATCGATAAGGCGTTCGACTATGGTGAGAGAGGTTGCGAGTTCGAACCCTGGTGGTACCTAGTATGCTCTCGTGGAAAAATTGAGTTAGCTTGAAATTCCCTTGGACAAGGAACTCACTGCTAATCTGTCTCGTTGTAACCCGTCTTTAAACTCGGGAGCTGATCCTGGTTGCGATGGTTATTTGTGGAATGTCTAGGGTGTGCGCTCTTGAAGCAGCAAAGTCCCTGAATTGTTGTTTAATGGTTTATGGAATGATGTGGGGCCATAGTGGTCAGCGACAACCTGTAAAGTGTGCTGAGGCTTGTGGATCAGTTTCAGTTTAGATTTTATTTGTACATTATAGGCCCTTGGCCCTTTGCACTACAAATATAATAATTACATATGAGGAAGACATATAAATAACATGAAGAAATAATTACATAAATTCAATCATTTCACGAAGTTTCATAGCGTGAAAAACAAATAATGAGAGACCACTGATGTCAGATGGTGTATCTGAACTCATGAGTGAAATGAATTTTGGGGGACTCGGTTCCGATCCATACCTGAATGGGAGATATTTTTGACGAATCTTATCAAAAAACTTGCAGACCATGACAAAATGATATTCATCTTCAATATTCCCATCCCTGCACAGATCACAAACCCGGTCCTCCAAATCCAATATCTGTCTTCTACCTGTTTCAATCTTGAGAATATGACTGGAACACCTTAATTTAGCTAAAAAACGCCTATATGAGGCGTGTTTTACATCGAAAAGATATTTTTCAGGAGTCAATTGACACTTGAAAGTGCAATATGTGCGTAGCTTATCAAGTGAAGTTACATCAGAATACCAGTTTTGTTTTGCAACATCTTCAAGTCTTTGTTTAAATATGTACATAAAAAGACATTCATTTTCAACACCTTGATTGTACCAAACGTGGCCAAAGCCATGCATTAAAAGAATGTTTTTAACATGCATTACCCAGGTTGATTTACCTCTGTCATCAAGATACAGTAACATAAGGTAGCATTTTTTTGGATACCTGTTATTGTCCATATTTAGAAGTTGGAACCAAAATTTAACACAACGAATCATACAAGTAACATAAATTGGAAGTCTACCACATTCACCAACAGCAGCATTATTGGGAGTGTTTTGAGATATCTGTAAAAAATGTTTACATGCTTTGAAATGAATTTTTCAATGCAATCATATTTTTTGTAACCCCAGATTTCAGAGCCGTATGTAAGAATAGGCAAAATTGTTGTATCAAATATCTTGAAGTATGAGTCATAAGAAATATTTCCAACGGGAGACATCGTTTTTCTAAGTGCGTTCAACGCCTTACTCGCCTGATCAGCCAATGCTCGTGTCGCTTCTGCCCCATGCATTACCAGTAGACAATTGAATACCCAGGTAACGGTGCGATTTAACAACATCAAGGCGATTGTTTTGATAAAACCAAGCTTCGTCTCTTCAATGCGCCTCCTTTCCGGAAAATCATGATTTGAGTTTTATTGATGTTAACCTTCATTTCCCAGTTCAAACAAAATTCTTGGAGAGAGGCTATGTGTTTCTTGAGTCCACCGACTGTATCAGCCATAATAACAATGTCATCCGCATAATAAAGTGAGTTTATCTCTGTGATATCAGGGTACAATTGAAATCCATGAGCACCGTTATTATCAAGAAAGTTTGACAATTCAGAAATAAAAAGAGCAAATTGTAATGGGCTAAGTAGACAGCCTTGCTTGAGTCCAGTAGTACATGTTAAAAATTCAGAGATTGTATTTCCTTTGCGATGAATACAGGCTTTGACGGTTTTGTTTAAGCCTGTCAAAATGTTCTTCATTTTACCTCTGATTCCAACGGAGATTAATTTCGCCATAAGTTTTTCTCTTGAGACGCAGTCAAAAGCTTGTTTGAAGTCAACAAATAAACAATAACATTTCCCTCTTGATCGGAGAAGTTTCTTTTGAATGACACTGTATAATGTGAAAATGTTATGCACAGTCGAATATCCTTTACGGAAGCCAGCTTGATTTTCCGGAATTTTATTGTTTTGATCACACCAATCAGCGAGTCTTGTATGCAGAATAGAGGTGAAAATTTTCCCAAATACATCAAGCAATGTTATTGGTCTATAGTTACCAGGTTCTTCCATAGAACCTTTTTTATGTATGGGTACAATAATTCCTCTACTCCACGCAGTTGGAAAAACACCGTTATTAAACAAATGATTTAACAATGTATGAATAAGTTCTAGAACATCACTAGAAACATGTTTAAAAATTTCACTAGGTAGGCCATCTAGCCCAGGTGCCTTATTTGGCTTCAAAGAAGAAATGGCATTTGTTATTTCTTCCATACTTAAAGGTGAATTCAAATCAATATCACATTCCTGGTCATCATCAACTTGAATCTCCATTAAATCATTGTATGAGTTCTCATTGTTTTCAGCACCATTTAGGTGGATGTCATTTTCAACATGGTCATTGTGACTAAAAACACACTTGAAATGGTGATACCAATCACCCATACTCAACGAGGATTGAGCAACAGTCTTATGTGGATTCAGGATACTTTTCACAGTATTCCAGAATAGCTTTGGATTAGAAATTACATTCTCTAACTTCTGCTGGAGATTTTGTTTGTACTGATATTTCTTGTTTTTACACAAACTTTTATACACACTTTTAACATTTTTATATCTGGTAAAATCACTCATGTTATTTGTTCTTCTAAATTTACGGAGCATAGAAAATTTCATAGCTTTCGTTTTCTTACATTCATTATCAAACCATGTATTTTTTTTTTTTTTTACTCTCTGAGGGTTTTCTTTATTTACAAGCATGTTTTGAGCAGCAGACTGGAGCGCCTATGTAATCAATTCAACGGCCAAATCAATATTTGTTACAATACAACCTTTAGCCGCTGCAAGTATTTCTTGACAAATGTTTGACTCAAGATTTCTACTAAATTGAGCACCGTGGTGATCATCCCATTTGTATTTTGTATAGTGATGTGTAGTATTAATGTCCTTGTCCTGATGTGACCTGGCAAGATTATAAACATTAGTCTCAATAGACCAACAGATTGGTAAATGACACGATTCAACTCTTGCTACTACCTCAAAATAACAAATGTCATTGAACATATTAGTAGATACAATTGCATAATCAATAACACTAGATCCATTCGCACCAATAAAGGTGTATTCACCCATAGCATCGGCTTCACTTCGCCTGCTCAGGATGTGGATATTAAACAGTTTACATAAAGAGAGCAACTTACGGTCGTATGTGTTAACAATAGAATCTTTAGATTCACGGGGTATAGCAAAAACATCTTCATCATAGACATCATTGGTGTCAACAATAAAGTCAATAGAATCATTTTCAATATAATCCAGTTCATGACCTGTATACGAGCATTAAAATCACCACAAAGCATAATATTTACATCAGGGTAGTCAACAAGAATAGTGTTCAAAGCATCTTCTAAGGTATCAATACTAGTTTTGGAATTAATTGAATGACGAGTGGAATTTACAGGAGGAATATACACAGTTCCCAAAATGATATCTTTATCTATACCAAAAAAGGTTTTACATAACACAAGAAAAATGCATTCCTCTTGATTAGTAGAAATTCTACTAATACCTTTAGCAATATCATTTTTGACATAAACCATAACACCACCAGATGTACGACCAAAACGAGGTTTCTTACCAGGGGTATCGTATAATGTGGATCAACGTCTAGGCGTTGTGCCTGTGCGTAGCGCACTATAAATCACTGCGCTTTTTTTTTAAATTTTTTTTTTTTAGACGCACTCCAGTGGCTAAAACCAATACCTTTATTCTCTAAATGTTCCCAGGAAGCTATTGCACTTATCCACTTCTGGCACTGAGCAGACAATATTCATACTAATTAGAGCCACCCACTAATGATCAGTGATTACAAAGTATCCCATTACATAAACTAGCATATTAGAGTAGATGTACTTTTGCTCTCATTTCAATGATCACTTGGTTGTTCAAATAACACGCCTTTACCTTTGAATTCCTATGACCCGCGAGCATCTTTTCCACCAATTCCATCCCATTATACTCTATGCTCTATTGCATCTTCAATTTAGATGGAATCTTTGCATTGAGTGGAGAGAGGGCGTCGTTAATGAAACAGACGAGTGATTGTCCTTTTTGTCACGTTACAAAACTTTATTGCTGACCCATTGATTTTCGCTTTCTGATGCATTGTGGGGTCCCAAAATGGTATTTTTTCATTCAATTTGCTTTAGAACATTGCAATGCCCCGTAAAGACGTGATCGATGGATCGGCAATGAAGTTCATTGATCATTTTTGATTTTATTCTTGGTTCATATTGTTGTTCTTTTGTTCAGATTTGTTTGTTTCCTTGTACATTAATGTAAGAACGCACCGTCCGGGTAGATGTGTGCAGCTGTTATAAAAGCGTTGTTCTAATAAAATCATTATTTTTATTGATTTAATACAACGCTACACAAGAAGCTATGTGCATATGTCACAATTCACATCTGAAATCTTCTTTGTTACTTTTGGTTGTATATTTTGTCATCTTTGCATTTCTTTAATTATTATTACAAGGCTTCAAAAATATACAAACATGTACATTTGGCAGAGTGTGCCACATATCCCCAAAACAAGAGGAATTTGTACAGACATAGAGCAACTTGTTTCTTTTGCAATGGTATGGAACTTTTTGTTGGGTGTGGTTTTGGACATGCTAGCACTTTTGAGTGGGTGGGAACCTATTTCTCAACGGCCTATATTTTGCTAATTAATGTGCTAGTCTACAAACAAACTTAACTAAGGCAATACTTCCCTTCTTTTTCCCATTATCTATCATTACAAAAATGGAAAGAAAGGGGAAAAACCTAGAAAATATAAATAAGTCAACAGCCTCTGGCTGCCATTTAATTCAAAACTGAAGTTGTATTGGAGTATCTGCATAGTTTTGCTCCATTTACATGAATAATACATTACGATGTTGTAGGGATTGGGAATTTACCATAAGTAGCATCACTATGCAATGAACATTAATGCGTTCATCAGAGAGACAACAATACCGGTTTAGCTTTCAACGAGTGAGCACAACACTTCCAGGCAATTCTGCCTAAAATAACAGCAGCAGACAATGTTTCACATGGAATTCCAAATAGGAATCATACATAAACATGTTAAAACATATCTTTAATAATCTTATTGGAGTATAAATTTGACTTGCTAACAGCAACTCTGCGTGTACCATACTTTGCATTAACTAGGCAATGAAGATGCACGGCGCAACTTCTGTTTTTATTATTACAAAACACATTTGACACCCTTCAAAATCCATCACAATCAAATTGCTAGTTGAACAGATAAAAAAGGCCAAACTGTGAGACAACCTAGTAGTAGTACATTGTATGTAACTCGATAATACTCCTGTCTCTATGTTTCTTTGAAGAAACAAAAATCAATGTCATATTTGGTGTCAGTTTTGACTTGTAGAAGAAACAATCACAGGCATTGCATACCTTTGTTTCTGTTAAAATGTGGTGCTGTTATTTCATCATAGTACCTACTTCATCAACACTGATATCAGTAGTAGATAGCTAATCAACTAACATCAACATCAGATGGGCCATAACTTTAAGGTTACTCACACTACATTTTACTGTGACTTGGCTTTTTCTAAATCCCATATTTCTTTACAAATATGATGATAAAGTCGTTCATATTTGTTTGCCTTGTTTGACTTGGATATAGTAGACAATTTTTTTTTATCTGATCACTTGAACAAGTCAGTTACCTGAAGATTACCGCTGTGTAAACATGCGTGAAACTCCCGAGTTGTAACTTGATGTAAATAAATGTGAATAATACTTTTATAAATGCTCAACACTTTATTTGTATTGAGCACTACACTGCTTAGAGTGTATATTATATCTGATCACTTTGTGTATCAATACCAACAAAAAAAAAAGGTTACTCACACCACATTTTTTTTTTTTTTTTAAAAATTATAGTTTGCTCTTTTATTGAGCAGCTTGTAGTCAGACCAATAAGCTTCCCAGTCATAATTTCCCATTTAGAAGCAGAACTTATAAGGCTCTGATTGTGCGTTTACTGTTAGAGATTGGTAAAAGAGATGAGGCAACTTTTAATTATTTTCTTTATTTTGAAACAAGTGGTGAAAGCCCAATATCAACAGTAGATTTTGGCACTGCGGATTTATTATATGTGACGTGTCATGTCAAAAAGAGACACTTTTGGGCAGGTTATGAATTTTGAGGTTTTTACATATCATAAATATAGAGATATTTTGCTCCACGACGCCGTTTACCCCAATGAAGCGAAGATATTGAGTTCGGAAGTTATGGTATTATAAAATTGGAAATTGAGATATCGGCCTTTAAAAATATTATTGACAATGTTGAGAGTAGGAATTAACTTGAAATATGTCTCAAAAAATGCAAGATGCCAGTTATATTCCGGTCTGAAATTATCAGACAATATTTTTAACATTAATAACATCACAAATTTGCAACAAACCCAGATTGTGAAAAAATCACCCACCGGTATATTTTTGGCTATATCTCCATTTACGATCCTGCCCAAAAGTGTCTCCTTTTGACATGACACGTCACATATATCCAGTGGCAGTGCCATGGGGCCCAGTTGCTCCCCAATAAAAAACCCAAAATTACAAAATTTCCCACTTTTTGCCATAATTTTGGGCAAAATTTGTTGATTTTTCACCCCTGAAATTCACTTCCCCCCAAAAAACCCCAAAAAATTCTGCCAACGCCACTGTATATTGCATGCAATTATAGTTGATTTCATATGCTGAAAATAATGCAGGGATGTTCTTTGTTTGTTCAGCATCATAGTTAAGATGATCAAAGCAAGAAAGAAAATTAATGTAATTAAAATGTCATTTAACAGAGAAAATGTCAAATTAAAATCAAATGCAATTTTCAATTTTGGATGCGGGTGGGAAACAGTGAACTCAAAATCAATTGTATAGGGCCTCATATGTCATATTTCAGAAACATGCATAAATGAATATGTAACAAAGTAAATTGGATGTTTTATATTTTTACATCATATTAAAAATTCATTTTTCTCGGTTTTGGTTATGATTCTGTACAATGCTTCAGCAATAGTTAGCTAAGTAATCAGCAAAGCTGCGGCATAAAATATTAAATGTCAGCAATGGATAGTTATTTCATCAACACATAAATCAGTGGTATATAGCTACTACCACTAGTGGTGTGATCTCAGTTCTTCAACAGTGCGACTGTGCAGGCATCCACTACTCAACACATTGAACCTGCCTATCCTTTATGAGACAATAGGGAATAGTAAAATCAAAAATTCCCATCGATTATTCTCTAACCCACTCCCCAATATCAATAGTTCACTGTTTCATCAACACCAATGTAAGTAGTAGAGAACTACGTATAAATCAAAAGCAGGAAGCTATTCTGTACAAACCAACATCAGAAATAGTAATAACTTTCAAATTAACACCGATTTGAAAAGCAGATGGCTTCTTCATCCACACTGATATCGTCATATCATTACCACAAAAACTACTATAATCAATTATTGATTACAAAAAAAAATTCATAGACTCTGATCATGACTACAATATTAATTCCAATGGAAGCAACTGTATGAGGATTTTTACTGTTGTATTTACACAGTATTAATTACTCTAGCAAAAATAAATAGATATATGAATGAAAATCAAAATTCAACAAATATTATATTGTCAGACTGCTACGCTAATTGCCCAAGTCATTTTTTGTAATTTTGAGAACAAAGAACAAAATGTGGTTCAAGCATGCATCAGTTACGTAATCACCCTAACTATTTTGGATTATTTCCTTCCATTTGTATCATTATCATTTGTTCTTGTGCAAAAATTGGTGAATGCATGCTTGAACCATATTTTGTACTTTGTTCTCAAAATTACAAAAAATGACTTTGGCAATTAGCGTAGCAGGCTGACGATATAAATAAAACATATATTTACCCCCAATCACCCTGGGCAATCACCTTACACGGGAGAAATACTTCTTTCAATCTTGTTTATTTTATATCTAATCTGATACCAAACTTGAATTTCAAGGATTTGAAATAAATGGAATACTTGGAATTTACTTGCACTTGATTTAATTAAGAGATTCCCAGTATTGGATTTATTCAATATCTTCAATGTTTAATACAGCTGGATGCCAGGAAACAAACATCTGTATCTAATGCCCATGTAACAGAATAAGCCCTAGTGATCAAACGCCAGCAGCGACCAGCGTTTCAGAAGTGGCTAGCAGTGTTGCTGGACAGTTACCTTGAAATCATCTGGTTGCGATTTGATTCAGGGTGTACAGTGGAAACTCATTATAATGAAGTTGTCAGGGACAGAGAAATTAGTTCTTTATATCCAAATTTCGTTATATCAGGGTTGTAAAAACAATAAATAACAAAAGTATTTTGTATCTTGGTTCTGGAAAAATACTTCTTTATAACAGGGTTTTTCTTGTATCAGATTTCGTTATAATGAGGTTTTACTGAACTAGCAACATTCCCGATCAAGCGATGGATGTACCGTATTCACTCCATTAACCGCCCGTGCCCCTATAAGCGCCCACCCAGCGACTTTCCAACAAGCAAAATGTGATATTATTAACCGTCCATCCTATATACATGCATGGATGTAGGAAATTGAGCCTTAAAAATATCGAAAATTTGCACTAAAATTAAATTATGACGCTATTTCATAGTGAGCAGATGTAGATATTAAAAATACTTATCAATAACCACCTTCAAATGCCTTTAAAACACCAAGTTTGATGTACTTCTGACTTCACAACTGAGTTTTACTTGCCGGCGGTCGCCATTTCATGCCATTGGTAAACAAACCTGGCATGGACACCATTTTTTTAGGGTGCACTAACTGTGAGTAACTAAATACTATCAGATGGTGATTGATGACTATTTATCATTGTAAAAAATAAGCGCCCAAAGAAAATGACTTTCTTAAGTGCCCTGGCCCTGGGCGGTTAATGGAATGAATACGGTAGAAGTGAAATACGTCATAACAGATGCTATGCTCGTTGCAATTGAGTAGTATAATCGGGCATAGCAAGGATTTGTTCAATTTTGATATCTTGTCCTTTTGGAGGCTTGTAGGATCTTCCCTGGAGGTTGAAGAAGCTTTACATGAAATCCATATAGCTTTCAAGGAGATTAGAGTCACAGAAACATGATCTCTACTGGAATATATTTGATCTCGCATACCAGCGTGAACTGATACACTTGATCTCAAATATCAGTAGTGTGTGCAAATGATTACAATGTACACAGGTTAGAAAACCCATTTAACTGTCTGTGACACTGGTGAAAATCAATGTGCAAATACAGGCTGGTTAAATTAATTAATTAATTTCAGTCAAAATCAATAAATTTTGACCAAAAAATGGCTGATTTTACATGATTTTAGCAAACTGGAAAAAAACCCTCCCAAAACGCAAAATCTGGGTCGGTCGGGCCCGTAAAACAGGGGTTTTTTTTCATCACCTTATTTAATTTTTTTTATAGAAGTTACAGGTGAAGGCCACACCTAAAATGGCACCACTGGGGTTCAAACCCTCATGATATCATCATCACCAATCAAGGATATGGTAAACAGAAAAGCATCATTTTACACACTTGTGTATATTAGCCATGTTCATTGTACGAGAATGCAGCACCCACCCTATGTACTAGACTAAGTCTACTTCATGGCCCCTTTTGGATATTATATCAACTCATCTCACAATTATTGATCATTGAATTATTAAAGTTCAGAATGAGAACCGCTCCAATCCAACTAGAATTACGTGGTTCGTAATTAAGGTGGCCCCCACACAAAGGTGTGTAAACCACAACTATACAGCACACCAGGCCACCATATCCAATCACCAAATCAAGTTTGAAGTTGATCATTTATAACATTTAAGCTGCAGAGTGGATTAATGAAAATGTAGGCAAAATATGCAAATAAGCTCATTAATATTCATAAATATGCAAATATCATGGCACAAAACTATACAGCACATCAGGCTACCATATCCTATCACCATACCAAGTTTGATATAAAATTGGGCGGATTGAGCGTGATACCTGAATTTATCGGTCGAGTTAGAGTTTTCAAATATCATGCGAGGCGAAGTCGAGCGTGATATTTGAAAACTCTAGCGAGACTGATAAATTCAGGTATCATGCGTAATTATCTGTCCAATTTTATCATTATTATGTCTTCAGAATCTTTTTTGGTCAAAAACATGATTTTTTGGTCAAAAATGTGATTTTTGGTCCAAAATGTGACTCTTGGTCAAAAAATGATTTTTGATGTGATTTTGGTCCAAAATGTGATTTTTGGTCCAAAATGTGATTTTTGGTCAAAAATGTGATTTTTGGTCAAAATTGTGATTTTTGGTCAAAAATATGATTTTTGGTCAAAAATGTGTTTTTTGGTCAAAAATGTATTTTTTGGGCAAAATGTGATTTTTGGGCAAAAATGTGTTTTTGGTCAAAAATGTATTTTTGGTCAAAAATGTATTTTTGGTCAAAATGTGATTTTTGGTCAAAAAGTGATTTTGGTCAAAAATGATTTTTTAGTCAAAAATGTGATTTTTGGTCATGGCTTGTCACATTAACAACAAAAAAATCACACCAAAAGACCTTTACACATAAAGTATATGAACTATGCACTCTATGAAGAGGCTACAGATATGAAAAAACCCTGTAGCTCTAGGTGACCGATACACAAATTTATCAGACAGCTGGGTTATGTACAAAGGTATAGGAGGCAAGATTCTGAAGACATAATAATGAAGTTGATCGGTTATTGCGTTAGAGCTGGACAGCGGATTAATGAATTTGCTTCTGCCCGGACAGCCAAACAAAGAAACAGGCAGCCAAACAAGCAGCCAAACAAACAAACAGGCAACCATTTGGATGATAACATAAGCCCCACATATGCGTGGGGGCCAAAAACCATGACAGCCCAAGGAAAGCAGAGCGGCATCACTGGGGATATGTTGTGTTTTATGGAATGGCATAGCTCGTGTGCATCGATAATCAAAAAGGGAATGCAAAGCAGTCTACCTATATACTATGGGTGTCATACATTGATCTACTTGGGTGTCTGTCCGTGCTGGGCTGTGAGAGTTTTCAAGTCATCTGACCATGCACCTGGGGATTCACTCCGCCTACATCATGTGTAATAGGGTAGTACACTAGGGGATGCAGGAGAATAAGCAATCATCCTCTATCCTACAGAATACCACAACTAACTGCAAGTTTTGAATATAACCATTCTTCACAGTTAGTTTTCACTGCGTGTGTTATACATGGCTCCTTTTTGTATTTAATTGATCAAGTAGGTAAAGCATTGTCTAAAATATGAATGTCATACATATTTTTAAATATGTATGACAATTAAAAATGGTTCTCAAAAACAAACAAAAACAGTGCAGTAATGTCTATGGGATCAAAAACAAAAAACAGTGCAGTAATGTCTATGGGATGATAACCTGTTATGCTTGGGGGAAAAAGTAGTTTAAGAGACATTAAAAGTATATTTTTAATAACAAAAATATTAATCATTCTATCCATGCCACCTGAAAGTTCATTTAGTAGCATCAAATAGAGCAAGGTGACTAAGTTTCAAGATTCATAAATCTATAGACTGTACAAAGGCATAAGGCAAGTATCAGGTTTTATTTATGATATAAAGATTTCAAACCTGCGATCATAAATACATAACCTTTTGACCAAACATTCTCTATTTTCCAGGTTTACTTGTCAACTGGCTGGTCACATTACATACACATGGATGAAAACAATGATGAGATAAGAGAATGTGATATGACTTCTATATTATGTTCAGCCGGTGTGTCAATAGTGTCAGCAAACTTAACTTGTCAATATGTTCTGTAAATCCAAGGAATTTAATAAGAGGATATACATTTACATGTCAGGTTAGTGATGCCTGGTTAGTATGCAGCTTATCATATAGAAGGGGAAAATATTTTACCTCTGGACTGTTTGGTCAAGATGCAAAAACCAGCCTGGTTGTTCATGCAGCTTGTTGAATAGGGACAATCAAGATTGGTCCACTTTGTAATGTAAACTCAAAAAAGTGAGAAGTTTACAAAATTGGAGTCAAGAATGAAAGTCTGGGGTTTCTGGGTAGTTAAGATTTCTTACAAATGTTTTCTCAGGTTTTCTGCGCTTAATTATTTGTTAATTTTTATGGTTGGTGGCAGCAGAAATCGTTCTGCTTCTGCTGTGGCGCTCTGGCAGGGTCCTTGATCCTTTATTATTCTGGTTTATGTTTACAATATTATATTATTAGGTCAGTTTGAAATACACTCCATTGCATGTCAGAGACTTTTGAAATTTTATTTGGTTTTTGACCACTAGCCAGTATTCCCCTTTTCTGTTTCATGTGCAAGTTAGGATGATAAATAAATTCATGCACAAGATTTCAACGTAATTTCTTGTGATTTAAAAATAGTACAATTCAATTACAAATTATATTTTAGCACTTGAAAATATTATGTCTCCAGTTCAGAAACAAAAACATGTGTATTTGTCTAAATTTAAAAAGTGTAATAATTGAAAAATGTTTCGTCAAATAAAAAGATAAGTCATGGGGATTTAAATTAAATGTACTTTGCATGGGATTCATTCATTTCAATTCATCCACTCCCTTTCGCTGACCACGCTTTCCACGGCCAGGGAATTGTCGGATTTCGCTACAAATCCCAGTTTTAGATATTGTCAACAAATCCCTGGTCTGTGACAATAGCTGCAATTTAAATTGCATTTCATAACAGCGTCTGGAGATTCAATTGGTAGATGATAAGTTGTATGTTATAAATCCTTTTGTTTACCGCTCCACCTCACTTTTTGATGAAATCCCATGGATGTGGGATGAACTAAGTAAGTCAAATATATGTGTTGAGAGAACTGTTTGAAATCTTTTTATCAAATCCTTGTATTTACGAATTTCAACTGGAATAGCCCATATCAAGTATCACACATTTGTGATACACATTGGGCTATTCCATTTAAAATCCACACTACCCCTGTGGAAGATTTGACTAAAGTCTTTCACAGAGGGAGTATGAGTTTTGAATACAATAGACAATTGGATAACTTCCATTTGAAATACTCACACCAGCAGTGGAAGATATAGGTGAAGATATAATACAGGGGGAGTATGGATTTCAAAATGATTAACCTTGACCAGCTACATTTGAAAAACAATATCCCTCTGTGCAAGAAATTTCCAATATCTTCCATAGGGGTAGTGTGGATTTCAACAGGAATAGCCCATTTAAGGGCATGAAAAAAGGCATTGGATTGCTGGTTTCCTGTTCTCAAACCAATATGTTCAGCACCATTTCCTTGCTAAATTACCACACCCATTGCCTTAATCATGTGATGATGTAAGTCCCAAATGACATCACTTGACTTCTCATGTTGATGACCAGAGGCTGTTACTTCACCTAAACTCTCTTTAAATTCTGGTAAGTTATAATGAAGCTTGCACCTTCCAACACAGACCAATAATACCAATAATAAGAAATTGCTCTTGATATAGGCAAAACTTGGTCACAAGGGTTTGCTTTTGATGTCGGTGGCACTTCATCTACATACACAATATGGATGGGTAGTATCAATTCTCTAACTAGATGTTAATGACTGTGCTGTCTGTGCACCAGTTGTTTTGAGGGTATTGTGAAATATCAACACTTTGAACTGAGGAATATTAATTCTGAGGTCTAAAGCACAATGTTTAGATATTTCACAATACCCTAAAAAAATAACTGATGCAAAGTCATGAACTTCATTCTTAACCATAATTTTCCGCTTTTTTTTTTCAATTGCATTTGCAATTTGAAAACACAACACAAATATTGGATCTGAGTTAGGGACTTTCCCTCATATATGTGATTTGAGCCTCTGTGCGTAATAAGGTTGTTACTGGAGTGTGAAACAATTGATGTAGTGTTTTGTTTTAGAATAACATGGCAGTAACATTATCGCTATTGACATTTAAGTATAATCTAACCTGGACCACACCTGGGATTCACTTGTAATGTGATTTGAAGATTGGTTTGCTTTGTATAATGCCTGTATTTTCACTAACATTATGGATTCCCTGCAAAAGGAATGCCTCTGTGCAACAACTGTGAGGCATTAGCATGAAAGTTCATCTGTATTGGTAATCCATAATAGAAAGATTTTAGCTCTTGATCTCAATACAAATATATTTACCTCCGTAATTTTCAGCTGTTGCTACTAAAGCCTTCATCCGTGGGTCAGTCCACTGAAGAAGGCTGTAGTAGCAACAGCTGAAAATGATGGAGGTAAATATATTTGTATTGAGATCAAGAGCTAAAATCTTTCTATAACTGTGAGCCATTACTAACTTTAAAGGATGTCTCCGGCAATCACAACTTTATACCTTATATGATAGAAAATTAATTATCAAGCACGATTCACAGGTTTTTGTTTGAAACAAACTCATATTGACCATAAAAACAAATAAATACAGTCGTCTCTCAACACGTGATATTCAAAATTCCCGGGCACCGAAATTGTCCAGTGCAATGACATCCTAGTAATAGAATAAAGGCTGACAACAATAAACAATGCAATCTCTTCATTAAGTTAAACAATGCTTCGCTTGTCTTGGGGAATGAAAAAATTAGAAGAGTTGAAAGTCAGAAATGTTCAGGAGTTACCTTTGATTCACTTCTATCTTGGAATGAACATTATTTATCTTCTAACATATCTTAAGTGTATAGGAGTTATTTGTATATTGAAGCAATTCCTTCCATGGAAAACTGTCGAACTGTTTTTGCAAGCCCTTGTCTTTCCTCATTTTGACTACTGCAGTTCTGTTTGGTTCAGATTCATTGCCTATTTTAGGCTGGCTCGCATTTTGCTCTCTGCAGATATCAGAACTTCAGAAGACAATATGTGTACATCCATATCAAAAGGATGCACTTGTCGGCTGCTACATGTGTCTCATTTCACATAATAACTGATAATAAATACCAGACTCATTTCAAGTGGGGGTCACTTTATATCATCCCCAAAGGCATATGGCTGATTAATACAGAGAACATTCCATAACCATGTCACTTGGGGATGATTTGTAGTGACCTCCACTTGAGATGAATCTGGTATTTATTCCTAGCTATTATGTGAAATGAGGCACATGTAGCAGCCGACAAGTGCATCGTTTTAATGTGGATGTACACATATGATGATGAAAGACCTAGGATCCATGTCACTAAACTTTACAATTTTTTAAGTCTCAAAATTGTTCCTAACTTATGACGAGTCAGAAGTTTCATTTCACTAAACTTAGTTACGAATACCCTTCGGAAGAAATAGGGATTTAATACAGGGACCCTTTGTAAGTTACGTCCTGTATTGGGTATTCGTAACTTTACCAATAGTTACTTGGGTTACGATGGGTTAAATGTTTAGTGACATGGACCCCTGGACTGTGTTAATACTTAGCTGTAGATGGAAGCATCAATTACTATTTTAACTTTTAAATGTGTCACACATATTGCTCCTGAGTATCTTTCTTCAAATGTTACTTTCACTCAATCCACACATTGCAAATGCATGAGGAGGAGTCAATCTCAAAACTATAGGTTAATAAACGTGTATTACTTATTGGGAGAGAAATTAGACCAAATAATGCACGCGCGCTGATGTTGATGTGTCTAATGCACGAGCCCCGAAGGGGAGTGTATTAGACACATCAACATCAGCGCAAGTGCATTATTTATTTAATTTCTCGAGCAATAAGTAATACAAGTTTATTAATCTATTTCATACACAAGAAGAAAAACACACATGATTTTTACTTTTTTTATATAACAAATTATCACTAAAAATTTTGGAAAACAGAACCAAATATAAATGCATCAACCCGCCCGAAAAATGAATCAATCCTCACGCGACGCTTAACGCTGCAAAACACTGAGCGTAGTAATGCGGAGTGCACAATATACACAATCAATGCATGTTTCGTACTTTTCTAACAGCTTTTCTGATTGGCTGTTTTGATATAGGAGTGTATGAAAGTTGGTTAATGCTTTGTTTGACATTAAGAAAAATCTGCTTAAGCACCAAAAATATCACACTTTCAGGCAGTTTCTTATTTCTGAACCAAGCCACCTGGGAGTTCATAAAGTAGCATCAAATATGTTTGATATAACTCATAATAAAGATACATGGTTAAGTTTCAAGATTCATAAATCTATAGACTGTACAAAGGTGTAAGCCAAGTATCAGGTTTTATTTATGATATCAAGCTTTCATACTTGGGATCATAAATACATAACATTTTGACCAAATGTTCTCTATTTTTCAGGTTTACTTGTCAACTGGCTGGTCACATTACATACACATGGATGAAAACAATGACAAGATAACAGAATGTGATATGACTATTATATTATATTCAGTCGGTGTGTCAATAGTGTCAGCAAACTTAACTTGTCAATATGTTCTGTAAATCCAAGGAATTTTATTAATAAGAGTTCTACCATGTTTGTTGTATGAAGCTCATCATTGAAAGGGAAACCATTGTACCTCTCAACTGCTTGGTCAAGGCGCATAACCAGCCTGGTTGTTCCTAAGGGTAAAAAGTATGTTCTAGGAAGCAGTTAGTCCCAACTTGTGGGGCAACAGCATTCAACAAATGAAATAGTTTCATTCTTTCTGTCCCAAATTCACCTCCAAAATAATTAATGGGCAACTCTGCCAACCCTCCCTGGTTGAAGTCTTTGCAAATTTTGTTTAAGGAGTATGCTTGCTTGCATTTATATGTGTAATCTGCTCTTGCTGAAAACGTGTAAAGAACTCTTACTCAGTTTCTGCCTATACCAAGAATGGAAGTTAAAGCACTACCTGATAGGTTGTCGTCAATAGGTTGGTCAAATATGTACATCACTTTGAATGTTGTAGATTTGTCAACTCATCTACTTAATAGTCTGATTTGTCAGTGGGAAGATTTAGTTTACATCAATTGAATCTTGTTTGTCTAGCTTGCAATCATGATCTCTGAAAGCTAGGCTAGCTATTTCATCTCATTTTATTGCACTTACTGTCAACATCAATACTACAAGCAAGTGGATATCAACATTGCCAAAATTGTCCCTGACATTTCAAACACACATATGAGACAACTTCCTGCAACTAAATGGCACACAGTGGATCACTATGAGTTGTTGTTGTATTGTTTAAGTTGTGACCCAATCAAAGCACATATAATGCAATTCCAATCTGTGTAATCAAACAGAGGGTAATTTCCCATGTGGTGTTTTTAACTGACATTGCCCAGCACTGACAACATACCCTCGTTTCTTCCTTTTTAAATGAGTATGATAGCCACCTTGTTTATTAAGAGAGCATGAAATGATATGGTCTACAGCAAAGCGTTCAATTAAACTTAAGACATGCACATTGACCGTATATGTGACTGGGCATCACATGATGCAATTACATTCAATAAGAAATGTAAGGCCCATAGTCCTGCTAGGATATACAATAATAGAGGACACAAACAACACATGAAATTGAAATGAGGCAATTGAGACAGGTAACTACTTCTGGCACTGGGTAGCCACGGATCTAGTGACAATTTATTGCAAGCTGGTGGAGGGCAAACACCATTTCAAGGATCACCGCCACCTACTTTTAGCATCATATAACTCTAAGCTAATGGACACTGGCAATTGCATAAGATTATGTTGCTGGACTGCTCAATTCAAAGTGTTATACAATGACGGAAGAGTGGATTGACTTACACAGATTTTATTTGTATGTCAAATGGACTTCAATGGGCAGGCTGTAGAGGTGGTGCAGGTGTGCATTTATTGCTCCAAGAAGCAAACAAAAGAGGAACTACATCAATATGAATGACATGGTGCAAAATGTTGTCTTTAATGGGTAAAGCTGATTTCTACTTTCTTTTGTTGCACAAATTTCAGCATGTTTACAGCACTTTCTAAATGGGCAAAGAAAAGTGAAAATAATTTTTTTCTTTGATAATTCAAATGATTTGCATGTGAATTGCATGATCACAATTATATTCTCAGCATCAAAGTTATTGAACACAGCAATAAGTTTACCAACCCTCATCAAATGGATCCTTTTCTTGATATATTTGCAAACCCATTGCCTTAATCATGCGATGACATCACTTGACTTCTCATTATTGATAACCAGAGGCTGTTACTTTATACTACCTTTAAATTCTGATAAGTTACAATGAAGCCTGTCCCCTGAAACATAGACCAATGTAAGAAATTGCTCTTGATATTGGCAATCCTTTATGGACCTCACAAGGGATTGCTTTTGATGTGAATGGCACTTTATCTCCATATACAATATATGGATGAGTAGTATCAATTCTCTAGTCACTCGTTATATTTCCTTGGACCTTAGTTAGGGACTTCACTCATAATGTGATTTGAGCTTTTATGTGTAATAACTTTGTTACTGGAGTGTGAAACAATTTATGTAGTGTTTTGTTTTAGGATAACATGGCAGTAACATTATTGCTATTGACATTAAGTATAAGCTCACCTGGACCACACCTGGGATTCACTTGTAATGCGATTTGAAGATTGGTTTGCTTTGCATTAAATGCCTGTATCCCTGCTTTAAGGGATCTAAAATGAGCGTTTATTGCGTTTCGACAGTATTTTTTGTGGCACATGAGAGCACCTCAGACCTATCGAATTGTATTCTGAATACGAAGCATGTCTTTCTGATATCAAATAATTTTCATTTTTTGAAAATCACAATATAATACAAATTTTATGACAATTTATAAAAATTTGATATTTTTTCAATTTTTGATATATAACAGTCCTCAAGTAAATTATATAAATCTAATGATATATTCTTAAAGTGTATGTAGCAGGAGGAAAAGCCGACGGTCAATTGAAAATTTTGACCTTTCATATTGAAGATATGGATTTTTTTCCAAAAGACCTAATTTTTTTGGTGTTTTGGGGAAAAATCCATATCTTCAATACGAAAGGTCAAAATTTTCAATTGATCGTCGGCTTTTCAACCCACCTACATACACTTTAAGAATATATAAGTATAAATCATCAGATTTATAAAGTTTACTTCGAGTACTGTTAAATATCAAAAATATCAATTTTTAATGATTTGCCATAAAATGTGTATTAAATTGCGAATTTCAAAAATTCAAAATTATTTGATATCAGAATGACATTCTTCGTATTCAGAATGCAATTCGATATGTCTGATGTGCTCTAACATCCCAAAATAAATACTGTCCAAACGTTCATACCCCAGCCCTTAAGGTTGTTGTAAATTTCATGAGATATTTTTTCCAATGTAGCATCACTTGTTGGAATGGAAATATTCCATGCGAGATATCGCTGTCACAATGATAATGTGACTTGCTGTTTTGATTCTTCCAGAGGGGGCCACCAAGATTGACTTGCTTGCATGACATGTGTAATCTGTTCTTGCCGAAAGCATGTAAAGAACTATTAGTCAGTTTCTGTCATAACCAAGAAATGAATTGCAAGTTAGATAGGGGTTGATGTGAATAGGTCGGTTAAATATGTACATCACTTTGAACTTGTGCAGATTTGTCAACTCATCTACTTTAATAGTATAATTTGTCAGTGGGATAATTTAGTTTACATCAAGTAAATTTTGTTTGTCTAGCTTGCAATCATGATCTCTGAGAGCTAGGCTAGCTATTTCATCTCATTTTAATGCACTTACTGCCAACATCAATAATACAAGCAAGTAGATATTAACATTGCCCAAATTGCCCCTGACATTTCAAACACACATAAGAGACAACTTCCTGCAACTAAGTGGCACACAGTGGATCACTATGAGTTGTTGTTGTATTGTTAAAGTTGTGACCCAATCAAAGCACATATAATGCAATTCCAATCTGTGTAATCAAACAGGTTAATTTCCCAGGCGCTGTTTTTAACTGACATTGGCCAGCACCGACAACATATGAATATATGAATACAAAAGCCACCTAAGTCCATACTTTGGCCAAATTGAGTTAAGCATGGGAAATTGTTGCTATACATAGGCCTGTCATATGCATGAAAGAACAACTCAAATTCATTCTCTGTGTCTATTGGGCATGTGAAAAATAGCATGTATGAAAGAATCACCCAATTCCATGATTTCAGTCTTGTAACACATTGATTGAAATCCAGTATGTATAAAAGTCCACTTCTAACACATTCATTGCTAGAGAATGACTTTTGAACAAAAATGGGTTTAATAAAGGAAAGTGTGTGGTTTATATTACATGGCAGAATGCTTATCAACATTATACATACCTGTGTGCTTTATTTTGTATTATCTTACTAGTGGTAATCTCATTCTAACATTGTTGTCTTTGTATATGATTCAAAAACCACCTAAGTCCAAAATTTAAAATGAACCCCACGAAGTCCCTGAAATGCTAATCGTCATACCTAATACAGGTTAATCCACTCATTTGCACGTAAAACTTACCGTATTGACCAGGTAAATCTAACTGAAGGAATTAAAATGATACACGGGTTTTTCTCTCAAAATAACTTCGCATGGACTTAGGTGGCTTTTGTATTCATGTATTCATATACTATGCCATTATTCCTTCCAGTTTTTCAAATGAGCATGATATCCACCTTGATTATTAAGAGAGCATAAAATGACATGGTCTGCAGCAAAGTGTTCAATTAAACTTAAAACATGCACATTGATCGTATATTTGACTGGGCATCATATGATGCAATTACATTCAATAAGAAATGTAATGCCCATAGTCCTACTAGGTTATACAATAATAGAGGACACAAACGGTTACGGTTCGCTATCTCTAAGGTTCGCTATCTCTAAGGTTCGCTATCTCTAAGGTTCGTTATCACTAATTACGAAAAAGGTCCGCTATCTCTAAGGTTCGTTATCACTAATTTCGATTAGGGTTCGCTATACCTAAGGTTCAGTTATCACTAATTTTAAATAAGGTCCGCTATCTCTAATTTTAAAAAGGTCCGCTATCACTAATTTATTGAAGGTTCGCTATCTCTAAGGTTCGCTATCACTAATTTAAATTAAGGTCCGCTATCTCTAATTTTAACAATCCCGGTATCCCTAAGGTTCGCTATCTCTAATTTCAAATAAAGTCCGCTATCTCAAAGGTTCGCTATCTCTAAGGTTCGCTATCTCTAAGGTTCGCTATCACTAATTTTAAATAAGGTTCGCTATCTCTAATTTCAAACAAGGTTCGCTATCTCTAATTTATAATAAGGTTCGCTATCTCTAATTTTAAATAAGGTTCGCTATATCTAATTTTAAATAAGGTTCGCTATCTCTAATTTTAAATAAGGTTCGCTATCTCTAAATTTAAATAAGGTTCGCTATCACTAATTTCAAATAAGGTTCGTTGTCTCTAATTCCAAATAGGGTTCGCTAACTCTAATTTTATATAAAGCCCGCTTCATATCTGTAATTGAAAATAAAATTAAGCTATCTATATAAATAAAAGTTTTAAAATAAAGCCCGCTATCTCTAATTAAAAATAGGCCGCTATAAGGCCCATCTAATTTAAAATAGGACCCGTTATTTCTAATTTACTGTAAGGTTCGCTATGATCAGTAATTTTATTTTAATAAACATGATAGGCCTAAAGTTTGCAAGATCGCTAGTACGTATACTGGTCCGGTCCGCTTAATTTCTTTCTGCAACCATAATGGGCATATATATCACTAACCGCATCGTCCGAGGCAAGGTTCATTATTGTCAGGGTTAGGGGTTAGGGTTAGGGTCTTATGGTTAGGGTTAGGGGTTAGGGTTAGAGGTTAGGGTTAGGGTTAGGGGTTAGGGTTTAGGGTTAGGGTTTAGGGTTAGTGAGAGGGTTAGGGTTAGGGTTAGGGTTAGGGTTAGGATTATATTCGTATTTATTAGTACTAATATACTAGTAATAGTATATTGTGTGTATGCACTTTATTCCGTAATCAATAAGTATCATAAACAAACACCTATCTGGCACAACGAATCATAGCACAGTCGTGTAGGCATTAGACTATGGATACATATGTGACGTGTCATGTCAAAAGGAGACACTTTTGGGCAGGATCGTAAATGGAGAAATAGCCAAAAATCTGCTGGTGGGTGATTTTTCACAATTTGGGTTTGTTGCTAATTTGTGATGTTATTAATGTTAAAAATATTGTCTGATAGTTTAAGACCGGAATGTAACTGGCATCTTGCATTTTTTGAGACATTTTTCAAGTTAATTCCCACTCTCAACATTGTCAATAATATTTTTAATGGCCGATATCTCAATTTCCAATTTTATAATACCATAACTTCCGAACTCAATATCGTTGCTTAGGAATGTCCTAATTCATTTGAGAAAACGGCGTTGTGGAGCAAAATATCTCTATATTTAAGATATGTAAAAACCTTAAAATTCATAACCTGCCCAAAAGTGTCTCCTTTTGACATGACACGTCACATATGTTGTGGGTTCGAACCCCAGGTAAACCTTTGTAGAATTTTAATTCTATCGATTTCTTTATATTTTATTAAGTAAGAGGAAATAATAATGGTAATAAACTCGTGTTATATCTAGCCTCATAGGCCTATAATTACATGTATGTACTACGTGTTATCACATTGCGCCCATATTATGGTTGCAGAAAGAAATAACGCGTCGTCCGAAAACCCCAGAAAGAGATTTGAATCAGTTCACCGTCACAGCATACCAGTATAGGCCTACATTTAATAGCCGATCGCGTTGCGCTCAGGTGTTGGGGATATACATGTATGATGTGTCCCCCTAAGAAGTGAGAAACCTTTCCAAAATGAAGACCTAATTATAGTCATTTGGTGGACCATTTTGGCACAAGTTTTTCTGTTATAATTGTAGGCCTATAAAAAATTGTGTTAAACATAAAGTACCGGGTGACAAAAAAGAAATCGGCGACTTGTTTATCTACTATTGTCTATGCAGGGGGAGGTGTCTGAGGAAGTTGGAAATTGGAAAATTTTCCAAAATTAAGGAAATTAATTCCAATTGAAGCCATTTGATGCATCATAATTTATTCACCCTATTTTACTTGATCAAACCAGAGAATATCTTCTCTGATCCAGTGGCGTAGCTGCCTGGCGGGTGATGGGGGCGGTGGGGGGGGGGGGGCAGGTGGGGCAATTGCCCCCCTGACAAAATTGCCTATTTGGGCCCCGCCCCTCAGACCCTCGCCCCTAGCTATTTGGGCCCCGCCCCTAGCGAAGGAAAAAAAGGGAAAAGGAGAGAGAGAGAGAAAAAAGAGAAGGGGAAAAGAGAGGGGATATAGGGAGAGGAGGGAAAAGAGATGGGGAATCCATACGATATGCACTACCATACGATTATTGTCACTAAGCCTGGCAAAAAACAGTGGGATGGGTATTTCCCTCGACGATCATGTATGCTAATTTCTTTGATTTGATTTGATTTGTTCGGTTTTTGACAACCCTGGATAACCCAAGAAAGCCTCTATTGAAGCTTATTTCCATTGGGTTCCATTTGAACACCGGGACGGGTTGGGAACAGTCAGGGGTTAACACCCTACTCTTTTCGAAACTGGCTGCGAAATACATATACAGGTATGGCTCTCTGCACACGGGACTGACGGCTTAACGTCCCCTCCGAAGGATTTGAGTACTTTCATGATTCATTTACCCAATTCTAAATGAACCATGGGAGAGCGGAAGTCTGAATTTAATCTACAGAAGTTGCCAATTAATTTCAGACTTTTTCCCTAAATCTACGTGCTAAATAGGGGTCGCGTTTTAGGACATTAGTCGAGTTACCTCCAACTTTATAATAATATTGTTGATATCATAAATCAGAACAAAATTCGCATATCTGAAAATGACACCACATTTTTAGGTATAGTCCTACTTTTTAAGAAAATTAGCGACAGATTTTCCCGTATTTAGACCCTAATCTGACTGCTAACCACGTTTTGAACTCGTAGGCCTATGTTCAAATTTTCGCATTTTATTTTCAAATTTATAGAGATCACATTCACAAGATCTGTAAAACACGATTTTATGAAAAGTTGGGACTATAGGCGTGATAAACTTTTGCCGGAAACTGCTTCACAATCATTAATTTTTGGGTTATTTTCTTTTATATATACTTTAGACACGCTGGCGAATTCAACGCATTATAGTTGCTGATTTGCAATTTTCATAAAGATATCAATAGATGTTAGGAATAAAAGTCGTTTGAACATCTTTTACAAGTACTATCATCAAAAATTGAAACACAAACAGGCCTATCCCACCCATCCAGCATCGGATTTAACCCGTTTTGTCCAATAAGCAAATGTGATGATTGACTATTTGAAATTAAATTTTTAATATAAATTCAACTTTGATTATTATATTAGTAATAATTTGGAACACACTAAACATTGGTATAGATAGAGCAAACTAGAAACCTATATGAATTATTAAAAAAAACCTTAATTTTTATGCAATTTAATCAAAATTGAAGGCTAAAACTTGAGTTTAAATTAAAAAAAAAAAAAGTTAAAACAGCTAACAATAACATTGAAAAGTCTCTTTGTAATTTAAAAACCAATAAACATTGTTTTCTATATTTTTAAACCCTTCTTTACTCATTATTAAAAGGTTTCTTAGCTTCTTCCAAAATCGTAGCTGTTATTAAATTGGAAATGAATGTAGGCCTATTCCCGGCAAACGCACGTACAGCGAAAAACCTGGTGGCGTCCATGCACGCGCTTGTGGATGTACTCATTTTTTCACGTGCATTTTAAATAGATAAAGACACGAAAACGCATGGAAATGCTCCTTAAATGGTACATACCACCCAAAAAACACTTTCCACAGACTTTAGGTTTTAAATAGGGGTCGCATTTTTAGGCCATAGCCTACGTCGAGTTACTTCCATCTTTAAATATATCATTGATATCATCAAAATCAGAACAGGGGGTCCTTTATGCAATTTATATCTTCCAAACAACATGTGATGGAAAGGAAAACAAGGATTTTTTCCCAACAAAAGGGGTCACTTTGGGGTCAGTGTCATTTGGAACATCCTACCATAAAGCAGTTACATCAATAACACATCAGGCTTCAGATCGGCAGCTTTACCAGCCATCCGAAGACCGCAGCCTCCTGCTTCCATCAACAGGTGGTAACTCCCACATCAAGTTTATAGTAGCAGGCCATGAAAATATGCATGACAAAATTCTCTATCTATTGACTACTTTATCTTGTAATTTAGTTTTAGTGTGTTTAAGAAACGGCTTTTTTTAAAAAGAGTTCGTGTACTTTATGTGTATATTTTCACCTTTTAAACCTTTTTTAAAATTAGAGATAGCGGACCTTTTTTAACATTAGAGATAGCGGACCTTTTTTAAAATTAGAGATAGCGGACCTTATTTAAAATTAGTGATAACGAACCTTAGGTATAGCGAACCCTAATCGAAATTAGTGATAACGAACCTTAGAGATAGCGAACCTTAATTAATTAGGGATAGCGAACCTTATTTAAAATTAGTGATAGCGAACCTTAGGTATAGCGAACCTTTATTGGAATTAGTGATAACGAACCTTAGAGATAGCGAACCTTCAATAAATTAGTGATAGCGGACCTTATTCAAAATTAGTGATAGCGAACCTTATTTTAAATTAGTGATAGCGAACCTTATTTAAAATTAGTGATATCGAACCTTAGAACTAGCGAACCTTATTTTAAATTAGTGATATCGAACCTTAGAAGTAGCGGACCTTTTTTTAGGTATAGCGAACCTTTTCTCTATTAGAGATAGCGGATTCTGTCTCCATAGACTTTACACGTTAGTGATAGCGAACCTTAGAGATAGCGAACCTTAGAGATAGCGGACCTTAGAGATAGCGGGATGTCACCGCGTCACCGACACAAACAACACATGAAACTGAAATGAGGCAATTGAGACAGGTAACTACTTCTGGCACTGGGTAGCCACGGATCTAGTGACAATTTATTGCAAGCTGGTAGAGGGCAAACACCATTTCAAGGATCACCGCCACCTACTTTTAGCATCATATAACTCTGAGCTAATGGACATTGGCAATTGCTTAAGATTATGTTGCTGGACTGCTCAATTGAAAGTATAATACAATGATGGTAGGGTGGATTGATTTATA
Source organism: Amphiura filiformis (assembly GCF_039555335.1). Classification (NCBI taxonomy): domain Eukaryota; kingdom Metazoa; phylum Echinodermata; class Ophiuroidea; order Amphilepidida; family Amphiuridae; genus Amphiura; species Amphiura filiformis. The sequence goes on along the minus strand of NC_092633.1, from coordinate 31,155,395 downwards.
CTGCATTTATTTGTATGTCAAATGGACTTCAATGGGCAGGCTGTAGGGGAGTGGTGCAGGTGTGCATTTATTGCTCCAAGAATCAAACAAAAGAGGCACTACAGCAATACAAGTCACTTGGTGCAAAAGGTTGACTTTGATGTGTGAAGCAGATTTCAACTTCTTTTGTTGCACAAATTTCTGCAACAAGGCATTTCAAATTGTGAAAACCACTTCCTGTTTATTTAAATGGGATTTTCAGTGTGTTCACAGCGCCTTCCTAAAAGAGCAAAGATAAGTGAAAATCATTTTTGTTGGATAATTAAAATCATTTGCTTGATTGCATCACACCTTTGAATTTGCAAATGTAATGCCTAGAAAATGAAATTGGATTGCTGGATTCATGTTCTCAAAGGTCCTCTACCAGCCTCTAACCATGTAAATTGCATGATCACAATTATATTCTCAGCATCAAAGTTATTGAACACAGCAATAAGTTTACCAATCCTCATCAAATGGATCCTTTCTTGATATATTTGCAAACCCTTTGCCATAATCATGTGATGACGTAAGTCCCAAATGACATCGCTTGACTTTTCATGTTGATAACCAGAGGCTGTTACTTTATACTACCTTTAAATTCTGATAAGTCACAATGAAGCCTGTCCCCTGAAACATAGACCAATGTAAGAAATTGCTCTTGATGTTGGCAATCCTTTATGGACCTCACAAGGGATTGCTTTTGATGCGAGTGACACTTTATCTACATTATAACATATATGGATGGGTAGTATCAATTCTCTAGTTACTCGTTATATTTCCTTGGACCTTAGTTACAGACATCACTCAATGTGATTTGAGCCTTTATGTGTAATAACGTTGTTACTGGAGTGTGAAACAATTTATGTAGTGTTTTGTTTTAGGATAACATGGCAGTAACATTATCGCTATTGACATCAAGCATAAGCTCACCTGGACCACACCTGGGATTCACTTGTAATGGGTGCAAATTTTGTTTAAGGAGTCTGCTTACTTGCATTACATGTGTAATCTCTTCTTGCCAAAAGCATGTACAGAACTATTACTCAGTTTCTGCCTAAAGCAAGAATGGAAGTTATAGCACTACCTGATAGGGGATTGTTGTGAATAGGTCGGTCAAATATGTACATCACTTTGAATGTTGTAGATTTGTCAACTCATCTACTTAATAGTCTTGATTTGTCAGTGGAAGATTTTGTTTACATCAAGTGAATTTTGTTTGTCTAGCTTGCAATCATGATCTCTGAGAGCTAGGCTAGCTATTTCATCTCATTTTATTAGATGTCAACATCAATAATACAAACAAGTAGATATTTACATTGCCAAAATTGTCTGTGACATTTCAAACACACACATAGGAGACAACTTCCTGCAACTAAGTGGCACACAGTGGATCACTATGAGTTGTTGTTATTGTTAAGTTGTGACCCAATCAAACCACAGATAGTGCAATTCCAATCTCTGTGATCAAACAGAGGGTAATTTCTCAGGCGGTGTTTCTACCCGACATTGCCTAGCACTGACAACATACCCTCGTTCCTCCCTTTTTAAATGAGTATGATATCCACCTTGTTTATTAAGAGAGCATGAAATGATATGGTCTGCAGCAAAGTGTTCAAATAAACTTAAGACACGCACATTGATCGTATATTTGACTGGGCATCACATGATGCAATTACATTCAATAAGAAATGTAATGCCCATAGTCCTGCTAGGTTATACAATAATAGAGGACACAAACATTACATGAAATTGAAATGAGGCAATTGAGACAGGTAACTACTTCTGGCACTGGGTAGCCACGGATCTAGTGACAATTTATTGCAAGCTGGTAGAGGGCAAACAGCATTTCAAGGATCACCGCCACCTACTTTTAGCATCATATAACTCATAGCTAATGGACATTCGCAATTGCATAAGATTATGTTGCTGGACTGTTCAATTCAAAGTATTACAATGATGATAGAGTGGATTGATTTACACTGCTTTTATTTGTATGTCAAATGGACTTCAATAGGCAGGTTGTAGGGGAGTGGTGCAGGTGTGAATTTATTGCTTCAAGAAGCAAACAAAAGAGGCACTGCAGCAATATGAGTCATATGGTGCAAAAGATTGACTTTGATACGTAAAGCAGATTTCAACTTCTTTTGATTTCTGCAACATGACAATTCAAATTGTAAAAACAACTAGCTGTATTTAAATGGGATTTTCAGCATCTTTACAGCACCTCTTTAAATGGGCAACAATAATTGAAATTATTTTTGCAGGATAATTCAAGAAGTGTGCTTGATATTACACATTCAATGTCCAGAAAATGACATTGTATTGCTGGTTAAATCTCAAAGGTCCTCTATCAGCTTCTAACCAATCTCACATGTGAATTGCGTGATCACAATTATATTCTCAGCATCAAAGTTATTGAACACAGCAATAAGTTCAGCACCCCGCATCAAATGGATCCTTTTCTTGATACATTTGCAAACCCTTTAGTTTAATCATGTGATGACGTAAGTCCCAAATGACATCACTTGACTTCTCATGTTGATAACCAGAGGCTGTTACTTTATACTACCTTTAAATTCTGATAAGTCACAATGAAGCCTGTCCCCTGAAACATAGACCAATGTAAGAAATTGCTCTTGATATTGGCAATCCTTTATGGACCTCACAAGGGATTGCTTTTGATGTGAGTGACACTTTATCTTCATATACAATATATGGATGGATAGTATCAAATGTTTCCTTGGACCTTAGCTAGGGACTTCACTCATAATGTGATTTGAGCCTTTATGCGTAATAACTTTGTTACTGGAGTGTGAAACAATTTATGTAGTGTTTTGTTTTAGGATAACATGGCAGTAACATTATCGCTATTGACATGAAGCATAAGCTCACCTGGACCACACCTGGGATTCACTTGTAATGTGATTTGAAGATTGGTTTGCTTTGTATTAAATCCTGGTGAAAGAAATGCCTCTGTGTTGTGCAACAGCTGAGAGACATTACTAACTTAAAGTCATAATTTTCTATTTAACTCAAAGACTATATACTGTTTGTCAACATTAAGTTGATGATATCAATTGATGCTTTTGAAACTTGAATGTGGTTTAAATGTACCATATTGGAATGGAATGTTGTTCCTGCTTTAATTGTTTGACATTACCAACTTCACTACTATATTAAGCAAATAAATGATCACACATTCAAGCAGTTTCTTAAATCCTATCCAAGCCACCTGGGTGTTCATATATATTAGCATCAAATATATTTGAGATATCTCTTGATAAAGATACATGGCTAAGACTCAAGATTCAACAATCCATAGATCTGACAAAGGTTTATATAAGCTACGGTTTATTTATGATATTATGGTTTCATACTTGGGGTCATAAATATATAACCTTTTTGAACAAACATTCTCTATCTTTCAGGTTTACTTGTCAACTGGCTGGTCACATTACATACACATGGATGGAAACAATGATGAGATAAGAGAATGTGATATGACTAATATATTATATTCAGTTGGTCGGTGTGTCAATAGTGTCAGCAAACTTAACTTGTCAATATGTTCTGTAAATCCAAGGAATTTAATAAGAGAATATGGATTCTGCCATGTTTGTTGTATGAACCCCATTACTGAAGTGAAACGTTTTTACCACTAGACCACTTGGTCAAGGTGCATAACCAGCCTAGTTGTCCTAGGGGAAAAAGGTCTGTTCAAGGGAGCAGATAGTCTCAACTTGTGGGGCAACAGCATTCAAAAAATAAAATAGCTTCATTATTTCTGTCCCAAATTCACCTCCAGAATAATTAATGGGCCCCTCTGCCACCGCTCCCTGGTTGAAGTCTTTGCAAATTTTGTTTAAGGAGTGTGCTTGCTTGCATTATATGTGTAACCTGTTCTTGCCAAAAACATGTAAAGAACTATTAGTCAGTTTCTGTCATAACCAAGAAATGAATTGCAAGTTAGATAGGGGTTGATGTGAATAGGTCGGTTAAATATGTACATCACTTTGGACCTTGCAGATTTGTCAACTCATCTACTTTAATAGTCCGAATTGTATTTGTCTAGCTTGCAATCATGATCTCTAGGAGCTAGGCTAGCTATTTCATCTCATTTTATTGGACTTACATGCCAACATCAATTCTAAAGGCAAATAGATGTTAACATTGCCAAAATTGTCCCTGACATTTCAAACACACATAGGAGACAACTTCCTGCAATTAAGTGGCACACAGTGGATCACTATGAGTTGTTGTTGCATTGTTAAAGTTGTGACCCAATCAAACCACAGATACTGCTATTCCAATCTCTGTGATTAAACAGAGGGCAATTTCCCAGGCGGTTTTTTGAATGACATTGCCCAGCACTGACAACATGTCCTCGTTCCTTCCTTTTTAAATGAGTATGATATCCACCTTGTTTATTAAGAGAGCATAAAATGACTTGGTCTACAGCAAAGTGCTCAATTAAACTTAAGACACGCACATTGATCGTATATTTGACTGGGCATCACATGATGCAATTACATTCAATAAGAAATGTAATGCCTATAGTCCTGCTAGGTTATACAACACAAGAGGACACAAACAACACATGAAATTGAAATGAGGCAATTGAGACAGGTAACTACTTCTGGCACTAGGTAGCCACGATCTAGTGACAATTTATTGCAAGCTGGTAGAGGGCAAACACCATTTCAAGGATCACCGCCACCTACTTTTAGCATCATATAACTCATAGCTAATGGACATTGGCAATTGCATAAGATTATGTTGCTGGACTGCTCAATTGAAAGTATTACAATGACGGTAGAGTGGATTGATTTACACTGCTTTTATTTGTTATGTCAAATGGACTTCAATGGGCAGGCTGTAGGGGAGTGGTGCAGGTGTGCATTTATTGCTCCAAGAAGCAAACAAAAGAGGCACTACAGCAATATGAGTAACTTGGTGCAAAAAGTTGAAGCAGATTTCAACTTCTTTTGTCGCACAAATGTCTCCAACATGACAATTCATATTGTAACAACAACTAGCTGTATATTTCAATAGCATTCATGGGCAAAGATAATTAAAAATTATTTTGCAGGATAATTCAAAATGTTTGCTTGATATTGCACATCCAATGAGAAGAAAATGACATTGTATTGCTGGTTTCTTAATATCAAAGGTCCTCTATCAGCTTCTTACCAGTCTCACATGTGAATTGCATGATCACAATTATATTCTCAGCATCAAAGTTATTGAACACAGCAATAAGTTTACCAACCCTCATCTAATGGATCCTTTTCTTGATACATTTGCAAACCCTTTAACTTAATCATGTGATGATGTAAGTCCCAAATGACATCACTTGACTTATCATGTTGATAACCAGAGGCTGTTACTTTATACTACCTTTAAATTCTGATAAGTCACAATGAAGCCTGTCCCCTGAAACATAGACCAATGTAAGAAATTGCTCTTGATATTGGCAATCCTTTATGGACCTCCCAAAGGATTGCTTTTGATGTGAGTGGCACTTTATCTCTATATACAATATATGGATGGGTAGTATCAATTCTCTAGTCGCTCATAATGTTTCCTGGGACCTCAGTTAGGGGACTTTACTCATATGTGATTTGAGCCTTTATGTGTAATAACGTTGTTACTGGAGTGTGAAACAATTTATGTAGTGTTTTGTTTTAGGATAACATGGCAGTAACATTATCGCTATTGACATTTCAGTATAATCTAACCTGGACCACACCTGGGATTCACTTGTAATGTGATTTGAAGATTGGTTTGCTTTGTATTAAATCCTGGCGAATGGAATGCCTCTGTGTTGTGCAACAGCTGTGAGGCATTACTAACTTAAAGTCATAATTTTCTATTTAACTCAAAGACTATATACTGTTTGTCAACATTAAGTTGATGGTACCAATTGATGCTTTTGAAACTTGAACGTGGTTTAAATGTACCATATTGGAATTATGTTGTAAAAAATAAGTAAATGTAGATATTTATATAGCGCTTTATGCCGTAAACAGCTTCAAAGCGCTTTACATTTATTCGGCCGTCATTAGATTATGCCGGAACCACATTTGCAGCCTACAAATGGCGCAGGGTTCATCAGTACAACCACTGTGACTAACCCTAACATCTTTCCATTGCACCTGAGTGGGGTGAGGCAAGCGAGGTGCCCAAGTGTGCAATACGGTGGTGGGACAGGAACTCGAACCCACGCACATCGAGCAAGCTCTCAGATTATGAGTCCAAGGCCGTAACCACTGAGCCACCGTGCCCTGAGCCACCATGTTCTTGCTTTAATTGTTTGACATTACCAGCTTCACTATTACATTAAGCAAATAAATGATCACACATTCAAGCAGTTTCTTAAATCCTATCCAAGCCACCTGGGTGTTCATATAAACTGGTCCCAAAAAGTAACTTACCAGGTAAGAAATTCGTCTGTCAAGTTCAAACGACAAATCGTATTATACTGAATAGCATATGAGTGGAAGCGGTGTACATTTACGCTGAGTTTGACACCTCATTTGTCGCAAACAGATCAAAACTTTTGAAGTTATGCTCATTTGAACAAGCCTACTATCAAATTTGAAAGTTGCAGGTCCGCCCCAATGAATTCACACAATAAACAGACACATGAAAGGATGTTCAGAACTTTTATTCTTTGTCAACTCACACTTTCCTGCTCAAACCTTCCTCACATGAACCATCTTAACAGTCTTCAATACCTGGTGTGTCCACCATCTGCATCAATGACAGCCAAACACCGGCGACGCATGCTGTTGATCAATCTGTCGATCCTGACCTGTTCAATTGTGCAGTTTCTGACACGCTCTGACAGGCCTCTAACATTCCATTTAAAAGCCATCTCTGATTTTCACTTAATTTAGGCATATTGCTTGGTCTTGTCAGGTCTTGAACCAACGACCACATGAACGCAATACTCTGGACACACCCAAGGTCCCCTAAATCCCTGGTCATCATATTGATTCTTTCATTCGACTTAATTTCTTCAGATGATTGAATAAGGACAATTGTCATTGAACTTTGATCATTCTTCATCCTCACAAGAAGCAATAGGAAAGTTAGTCATGCAAAGAAGAAGAGGAGAGCACTACTGCCAACCATCTCAAGTGGTATGAGTGCAACTTTCATTCCAGTGGATAGGTTCGGTTAAATAAGCATAACTTCAAAAATACTCATCCGTTTGCAACAAATGAGGTGTAAAAATTCAGCGTCAATTAACACTGCTTCCACTCATATCCCATTTAGTGTAACACAATTTGTCGTTTGAATTTGACAGACAAATTTCTTACCTGGTAAGTTTCTTTTTTGGAGCAGTTTATTAGCATCAAATATATTTGATATATCTCTTGATAAAGATACATGGCTAAGACTCAAGATTCAACAATCCATAGATCTGGCAAAGGTTTATATATGCTAAGGTTTATTTATGATATTAAGGTTTCATACTTGGGGTCATAAATACATAACCTTTTTGAACAAACATTCTAGGTTTACTTGTCAACTGGCTGGTCACATTACATACACATGGATGAAAACAATGATGAGATAAGAGAATGTGATATGACTAATATATTATATTCAGTCGGTTGGTGTGTCAATAGTGTCAGCAAACTTAACTTGTCAATATGTTCTGTAAATCCAAGGAATTTAATAAGAGAATATGGATTCTGCCATGTTTGTTATATGAACCTCGTTACTGAAGGGAAACGTTTTTACCACTATACCGCTTGGTCAAGGTGCATAACCAGCCTAGTTGTCCTAGGGGGAAAAGGTCTGTTCAAGGGAGCAGATAGTCTCAACTTGTGGGGCAACAGCATTCAAAAAATAAAATAGTTTCATTCTTTCTGTCCCAAATTCACCTCCAGAATAATTAATGGTGAATTGTGTTTGTCTAGCTTGCAATCATGATCTCTGAGAGCTAGGCTAGCTATTTCATCTCATTTTATTGCACTTACTGTCAACATCAATACTACAAGCAAGTGGATATTAACATTGCCAAAATTGTCCCTGACATTTCAAACACACATAGGAGACAACTTCCTGCAACTAAGTGGCACACAGTGGATCACTATGAGCTGTTGTTGTATTGTTAAGCTATGACCCAATCAAACCACAGATATTGCAATTCCAATCTCTGTGATCAAACATAGGTTAATTTCCCTGGCGGTGTTTTTACCTGATATTGCCTAGCACTACCCTTATTACTTCCTTTTTTTAAAAATGAGTATGATATCCACCTTGTTTATTAAAAGAGCATGAAATGATATGGTCTGCAGCAAAGTGCTCAATTAAACTTAAGACACGCACATTGATCGTATATTTGACATAATGCAATTACATTCAATAAGAAATGTAATGCCCATAGTCCTGCTAGGTTAAACAACAAAAGAGGACACAAACAACACATGAAATTGAAATGAGGCAATTGAGACAGGTAACTACTTCTGGCACTGGGTAGCCACGGATCTAGTGACAATTTATTGCAAGCTGGTAGAGGGCAAACACCATTTCAAGGATCACCGCCACCTACTTTTAGCATCATATAACTCTGAGCTAATGGACATTGGCAATTGCATAAGATTATGTTGCTGGACTGCTCAATTCAAAGTATTATACAATGACGGTAGAGTGGATTGATTTAATGTCAAATGGACTTCAATGGGCAGGCTGTAGGGGAGTGGTGCAGGTGTGCATTTATTGCTCCAAGAAGTAAACAAAAGAGGCACTACAGCAATATGAGTAACTTGGTGCAAAAAGTTGAAGCAGATTTCAACTTCTTTTGTTGCACAAATTTCTGTGACATGACAATTCATATTGTAACAACAACTAGCTATATATTTAAATAGGATTCATGGGCAAAGATAATTAAAAATTATTTTGCAGGATAATTTAAAAAGTTTGCTTGATATTGAACATCCAATGCCAAGAAAATGACATTGTATTGCTGGTTAAATCTCAAAGGTCCTCTATCAGCTTCTAACCAATCTCACATGTGAATTGCATGATCACAATATTAGGCACTTGACACTTGATTCTGAGTTTAGCGTCCACCGCCCGAGTTATGAATTTTGTGCCGCGTTTGAGATGTAAAATCTGAAAATAATTCATTATTTTGCAAATTACAACTAAACCAGAAAGAAAATTTGTTCTGCAAAATTTTTAAACCCCTTTTTTTGTATTTGAACCCTGCAAAAACTATAGAAAGCCTTGAGAACTATTAGATGAATCCATCTAAATATTTTAACATTAAAAATATAGGCCTACAGGTTTTTGACCCTTGCTCTATTCAATTATTTCAATTATACCTTTGAGATACCAGGGAAATCAACCTAGCCAAAATGTCTTTACCAGATGGACATTGTTGATTATTGTAAATAATTTAACTAGGAAAGACCTAGTTTTGACAAATTGGTGCCAAAAATTTATTTCATAATGTTCTGCATGATTGTTATTTTTGTATTTAATGAGTCAATCCCCCCACCCCAATCCCATTTCCCTATCCTCAAATGTATACGGAGAAGTTAGTACAAATTGGAGTGAAGAAGTGAAGAAGACTGGCATGGTATACTTCAGAATACATTTAGTTTGTTTTAAAACTTGAAAAACAATTTTCAGCATGATAATTATACTTTTATAAATGTTTATGTGTGTGTGTGACATTATATTGCGACTGGCGATACCCAGTTAGAATGAACAAAAGCGCATAAGCATTGGTAAAAGGCCGCTGATAATGAAACCTTGAAAATAATGAATAATGAAATAGTTGCCTCATTATGAGCTGAAAAAATGGGACGCTAAACTCAACATCAAGTTTCAATAGCCTTATATTCTCAGCATCAAAGTTATTGAACACAGCAATAAGTTCAGCACCCCTCATCAAATGGATCCTTTTCTTGATACATTTGCAAACCCTTTAGTTTAATCATGTGATGACGTAAGTCCCAAATGACATCACTTGACTTCTCATGTTGATAACCAGAGGCTGTTACTTTATACTACCTTCAAATTCTGATAAGTCACAATGAAGCCTGTCCCCTGAAACATAGACCAATGTAAGAAATTGCTCTTGATATTGGCAATCCTTTATGGACCTCACAAGGGATTGCTTTTGATGTGAGTGGCACTTTATCTCCATATACAATATATGGATGGGTAGTATCAATTCTCTAGTCACTCGTTATATTTCCTTGGACCTTAGTTAGGGACTTTACTCTTATGTGATTTGAGCCTGTGTGTGTAATAACGTTGTTACTAGAGTGTGAAACAATTTATGTAGTGTTTTGTTTTAGGATAACATGGCAGTAACATTATCGCTATTGACATTAAGTATAAGCTCACCTGGACCACACCTGGGATTCGCTTGTAATGGGTGCAAATTTTGTTTAAGGAGTCTGCTTACTTGCATTACATGTGTAATCTGTTCTTGCCAAAAGCATGTACAGAACTATTACTCAGTTTCTGCCTAAAGCAAGAATGGAAGTTATAGGACTACCTGATAGGGGATTGTTGTGAATAGGTCGGTCAAATATGTACATGACTTTGAATGTTGTAGATTTGTCAACTCATCTACTTAATAGTCTTGATTTGTCAGTGAAAGATTTAGTTTACATCAAGTGAATTTTGTTTGTCTAGCTTGCAATCATGATCTCTGAGAGCTAGGCTAGCTATTTCATCTCATTTTTATTAGATGTCAACATCAATAATACAAACAAGTAGATATTTACATTGCCAAAATTGTCCGTGACATTTCAAACACACACATATGAGACAACTTCCTGCAACTAAGTGGCACACAGTGGATCACTATGAGTTGTTGTTGTTATTGTTAAGTTGTGACCCAATCAAACCACAGATAGTGCAATTCCAATCTCTGTGATCAAACAGAGGGTAATTTCTCAGGCAGTGTTTCTACCCGACATTGCCTAGCACTGACAACATACCCTCGTTCCTTCCTTTTTAAATGAGTATGATATCCACCTTGTTTATTAAGAGAGCATGAAATGATATGGTCTGCAGCAAATGTTCAATTAAACTTAAGACACGCACATTGATCGTATATTTGACTGGGCATCACATGATGCCATTACATTCAATAAGAAATGTAATGCCCATAGTCCTGCTAGGTTATACAACAAAAGAGGACACAAACAACACATGAAATTGAAATGAGGCAATTGAGACAGGTAACTACTTCTGGCACAGGGTAGCCCCGGATCTAGTGACAATTTATTGCAAGCTGGTAGAGGACAAACACCATTTCAAAGATCACCGCCACCTACTTTTAGCATCATAATTATAACTCTGAGCTAATGGACATTGGCAATTGCATAAGATTATGATGCTGGACTGTTCAATTGAAAGTATAATACAATGATGGTAGGGTGGATTGATTTACACTGCATTTATTTGTATGTCAAATGGACTTCAATGTGCAGGCTGCAGGGGAGTGGTGCAGGTGTTCAATTTATTGTTCCAAGAATAAAAGTATTGAGGCACTGTAGTAAAATGAGTCACTTGGTGCAAATGGTTGACTTGGATGTATGAAGCAGATTTCAACTTCTTTTGTTGCAGAAATTTCTGCAATATGACAATTCATATTGTGAAAACCACTTGCTGTATATTAAGTGGGATTTTCAGTATGTTAACAGCACCTTCCTAAATGGGCAAAGAAAATTGAAAATTGTTTTTGCAGGATAATTCAAAAAGGTTGCTGAATATTGTGCATTCAATGTCTAGAAAATGACATTGTATTCCTGGTTTCGTTATCTAAAAGGTCCTCTATCAGCTTCTTACCAATCTCACATGTGAAATGCATGATTACAATTATATTCTCAGCATCAAAGTTATTGAATACAGCAATAAGTTTAGCAATCCTCATCAAATGGATCCTTTTCTTTAAATATTTGCAAATCCTTTGTCTTAATCATGTGATGACGTAAGTCCCAAATGACATCACTTGACTTCTCATGTTGATAACCAGAGGCTGTTACTTTATACTACCTTTAAATTCTGATAAGTCACAATGAAGCCTGTCCCCTGAAACATAGACCAATGTAAGAAATTGCTCTTGATATTGGCAATCCTTTATGGACCTCACAAGGGATTGCTTTTGATGTGAATGGCACTTTATCTCCATATACAATATATGGATGAGTAGTATCAATTCTCTAGTCACTCGTTATGTTTCCTTGGACCTCAGTTAGGGGACTTTACTCTTATGTGATTTGAGCCTCTGTGTGTAATAACGTTGTTACTAGAGTGTGAAACAATTTATGCAGTGTTTTGTTTTAGGATAACATGGCAGTAACATTATCGCTATTGACATTAAGTATAAGCTCACCTGGACCACACCTGGGATTCACTTGTAATGTGATTTGAAGATTGGTTTGCTTTGTATTAAATGCCTGTATCCCTGCTTTAAAGGTTGTTGTATATTTTGTGAGATATTTTTTCCAATGTAGTATCACTTGTTGGAATGGAAATATTCCCTGACACAATGAGAATAATGAGATTCGGATTTCTTAAGGTCGACTTACCGGAAAAAGTGTCTTTGTACACGATTTTAGGTAATCTGGTTCAAAACTTATTTTTTTCAAGATGGCGCCGGCAGCCACCATCTTGGATTTCTGGGTAAATATGAGTTTGTGATGTCAAAGTAATGTCAAATTTGAAATCCTTGTGGTCGACTTATCCAAAAAGTGTCTTTGTACACGATTTTAGGTCCTCTTGTTCAAAACTAAATTTTTCAAGATGGTGCCGCCACCATCTTGGATTTCTGGGTGAAAATGATGCCGTAATGTCAAACTAATGTCAGAATCGGAATCCTTGTACTCGACATATCCGAAAAAAGTGTCTTTGTGCATGATTATAGGTGCTCTGGTTCAAAACTTAAATTTTCAAAATGGTGGCGGCGGCCATTTTGGATTTTGGCCTCTAGCCTCTAGAGAAAAATGCCGGATTTTCGCGAGGGACATGGTGGCTATTTTTTTCTAAATGGTCCATAGAAGTCGAATCAATCGTCAAACCTTACTAGCCAGAGAGTGGTCACCAAATTGAACTTTTTCACCTAACTATACAGTTTTGAATCTTCCAAAGGGGGTGACCAAGATTGACTAAATTTTGAAGTTGTCATTGGTTTAGCATGTAAGCACAAAACTATGACAAATAATTCCAGAAGTGTATTTATGTTATTAAGTAATATATTACTACCATGGAGCTTAACAAAGTCATTTTGGGTGGGCGCTTATTTTGTACATTGTTTAAGCCAACAATGAGTGTGATCGGAATCCGTCCCTCACGTGAGGGACGGACATCAATAGATTAATTGCTGTGTTTAATTAACCCTTGTTAAAATTTATTCCTTTATGTTAGGTTAATATATAACCCTTCAACCAATAGTTATTTCATGCATGAAAATGTTGCCACATGTGCATCAATTATTTCACTATACAAAATTTTCACGTGTGAGGGACGGAAATCAATAGAATAAGCAATCACCACCATTAGTTACATCTTCAAGTTTTCTATTGAAACTTATACACATGTTTAATCAATATATACTTTTCATGAAAGAGTAATGTTCCATCTCTCCAAAAATTAAGAAATTTGACTCAGTTTGTTTTCAAGGGGTCTATGAAGCGGGTCCAAATTTTATGTGAGGGACGGACATTTTCTATGTGAGGGACGGACAAAATGTTACTAAATTTCAAATTTGGCAAGATTTCTCCAAATCCACCACTAATGCTATCCTTGACATCTAAATGAAATGCAGTTGTCAAAATAATTCAAGTTCAGTGAAAATATCATATGATTATACCCCATAAATACTTGTGTGAGGGACGGACAGCTTGTCTGTGAGGGACGGACATATGATGGCCTAAATATCTTATTCAGTGTGTATTTCACTTTTAATTTCAAATTACACAGAAGTTTTACTTCATGCTGTTTGTTTTCAATACCCAATTGTAGTTTTACTGATAAAGAAGCAGTAATTTACAATAATATTAATTTTAATAAGTTGGTGTGAGGGACGGACAGACCCTCTTTTTAGCAACAGGACCTTCAATTCCAAATATTTGGGAGCATGACCTTCTGGGATTGGCCTGAATTTGTTTTAGACAGACTCTCTGACTGGGTAGAAGAATTGGGTTTAATATTTAGTGGCCAAATATTTTCACTCAACATACATTGGTACCTGTACATCCAAAATAAGTTGGTGTGAGGGACGGACATGTCGGTCCCTTAATTAATTAAGGACTAATAACTCTTAGATTTAAAGATTGGTAATTTTAGTTTCTTTATCTCTAGTAAGGTGAGCACTAATATTGATAGATAGGGTGTATGCTATTTTAATTCCTTAGAATATTTATCAGAGAAACAGCTTTTTTGGATTTTTATCTGTGAGGAACGGACAAAATTTCTAGCATTCACCTTCCACGACCTCCAACTCTCTTCTGAAAGACATCTAATTAAAAATCTCATTGATATTTCATGTGCAGGGGTTGCACTATTGATATGTAAACAAAAATATTTTCACTCAACATACATTGGTACCTGTACATCCAAAATAAGTTAGTGTGAGGGACGGACATGTCCGTCCCTCACATTAATTAAGGACTAATAACTCTTAGATTTAAAGATTGGGAATTTTAGTTTCTTTATCTTTAGTAAGGTGAGCACTAATATTGATAGATAGGGTATATGCTAATTTAATTCCTTGAAATGTTTCTCAGAGAAAAAACTTTTTTGAAATTTTATACGTGAGGGACGGACAAAATTTCTGGGGTTCACCTTCCATGACCCCTCCTATCTTCTGGAAGATATCCAATTAAAAATCTCATTGATATTTCCTGTAGCAAGGGTTGTACTAATAATCTGTAAATAAAAATTGACAATAGCATATAATCTCTTCCTAAGAGAAGTATTTTCATAATAATGCAATATAGTGTCCGTCCCTCACGCTACAAATAATGCACGCAACTTTAGCGGTACGGAAAACACAAAATTCGAAACAAATTTTTCTTTTTTCTTTTAGATTATTAAAATATAATCCTTTCCACCAAATTAAAACCATTTTTTATGGAAATTTGAATAAATCCTATTTTTTCACCAAATGTTACCCTATTTCCGATCACACTCCAATACGTAAAAATGGCACAAAATATTCATCCATCATCATCAGTGTGTCATATGTTTCAAAACCATGATTCAGATTTGGATGGGCAGTTTTTAAATAAACTAATATCTGAAGTCTGCAAAAGAGACTAAGGAATACCGGAAACCACTCAAACTTGTTTGCCGGGAAAGTGGATCAGATGACCAAAATCAGTCATACCTGATGAAGTCCTCCGACGCATAGGACAAAATATTGTAGTGAGTAAAATTTCACTTGGTTTCGAAAAGCAAAAATCCAAAATGTTTAATATCAGTTTGCTTGTAAAATCACTGGGTGGGAGCTTATAGGGGCATGCTCTATGCAATTAACTTTACACGCACAATTCAAAACTGTGACAGGTAAAATACGCACATACATCACTACCGAATTGAGGTGAACCAAAGAATAACTACTTGTCTACACACTTCTCTTAAAATACTTCTTCTTGAAACATGGCCCAATTTGTCAAATATCTGTCCGACAATTGTATCAGTTACATACATCTTACATCTGATATATTTTCTTTATACCAAATCTTGCCATTTTTTGACTGAAGCCAAAATATCACAAACAATTAGCGTTGATATACTGCGGTGTACATCTAAACACTAGCTCAGCTGTTAATGTCAAATAATTATTAGCCGGATATACTTTCCTTCTGCAAACAACATTTAAAGGGTAAAAAATCTTTATCCTTGTGCTCTTCCCATCAAGTAATAACTTATTGCCCAAGGTACACTAAATAATAAATGTAACAAATTAAGGACAATATAGAGCAGGTGATTTCCTAATATTGAAATAGCCATCAAATCAGAAATTACTTCCTCACAACCCACAAAGTGCAAAAAATAGGGCAAAAAATAGCATGTAATAAATTGAGTTCATTATGGGCAGGTGAATGCCAAATTTCTTGAGTACTGATCCAAGAATTTCTTCCTCATTACTCATTTAATTTGTGTTCACATGGTTGGAAGGCAGGAGTAGGTGTTGGAGTTGCGCTGGTTGGAGAAGTGGGTGGTGTAAAGGGTGGCGTTGTGACCGTGCTATTTTAGCTCATTCAATAAGGCATTTGACTTATATACCCTGGCAGTAGTTTAGTATGCTCTTGTGAAAAATTGAGTGAGCATGAAATTCCCCTGGATAAGGAACTTAAATTGTCTCGTTGTAACCCGTACAAAACTTGGGGAGCTGATCCTGGCTGCGATGGCCAATTGTGGAATGACTAGGGTGTGGGATCCTAAGCGGCAAATCCCTGTATTGTTGTTTAATGGTTTGTGGAATGATATGGGGCAGTTGTGGTCAGCGACAGCCTGTAAAGTGTGCTGAGGCTTGATCAACATCTAGGCATTGGGCCTGACCATATCGCACTATAAATCACTGCAATTTTTTTAATGCTACCATTACTTCAAGCGATTTGCTTCTGCTACAATAGCAGGAGTAGTGCTTAACTTGGTAAGGGTTGACTTTTTTCTTGAAGCCGGTGTGAGCACTTAACATGAATATTGGTATATTCTGTCATAAATGTGGGATGAAATGTACGAAAAAGGAACAAAATTAACTGTTATCAATGATTATTATCAATACACCATTCCACAATTTGCTAGCCTTCTAAACTGTAATCATGATAATGCATAGGCCTACCCAAAAACATTTCACCTCAATTCTTGCAATATAATCAAGGTACAGAACCAAATAAATATACACCTAGCATAGTTACGACTCACAAAGAGAAATGACCCCCTCCCCCCAAAAAAACGAGCCGTATTCATCAGTAGTACAGCCAAATATCATCAGAATAGGTGCGCCAAATTTGTTCTGTCTTTGGATCTTATGCCTAGGTGAACAACCGTGTGAACACAACTAAACTAGAGGAAAATGGAACACACCTGGCATCACTCAGTTCAGCTGGGTGCAACCTATGTTTGAAATAATACCTCGATTTCCCCACAGATTCATCATGTTTGAAATAATACCCTCTACTTCCCCACGGATTCATCAGCAAACTATGTCATGTTCGCTTTCCTCACACCTCCAGAAGTGTCATGTTCTCCTTACACAGGCAAATATTTTGTAATTACAGCATTGAAAATAGCGATCTTGCAATTCTATCCGCTGGTCATTTGCAATCTCACTGATCCATAATGTATCACCACCAAAAAGAATAGATTACATAGGAGTAAACTTTTAAACTTTTCAGAATAACTACTCTTGGGCATCTTATCACTGCATATATTCTAGTCTAGTAATTCTAGCCTTCCTTAATTCACCGTTCATCTGAAATATAGTACTTCAGTCCTGGTTTAATCTTGACCTCTCTATACTTCAATCAGCACCAAATAGGCACGATCTCAATTCATTTGGTACCACAGGGTATCCCAGTGGGTTCTAACAAAATGTGGTGCTATATTCAAAAAATGTTTTCTAAGCACATATCTGTTATTTACCACTACAAGATTCCTATTGTGGCTGCCTGCACAGGTAAACCAAGGTACTTTGCTGGTACTGTGCAGTACCAGGGGGGTACCAGTGCTGGTGGGTCCTGTGCAGTAGCAGCATTGGTACTATGTGTACTTTGTGTGCACCAGTACCTTTGCAACGGTGAACCTGTGCAGGCGGCCGCAATAAGTATCTTGTAGTGTATGTAATTATCACATCTGCTTGCTATCATTAGCAAAGAACCAGAAATCATTTGATACACTAGCCCCCTGACTTTAAACATAAATCTTGTTGTAAGACCGATTTGTGATTTTCTGCTGACTTCAAATCGTACTAGTTGATTGCCCACACATGATGCATTACTCAACATAGAAAACTAGCGTGAAAAATTGAACTAGCTTGAAAATCCCCTGATCAAGGAACTTAAGCGAATTGTCCTGGTCTACCTGTACCCAGGCAGCTGATCCTGGTTGTGATGGTGATGGTTGTGTACGTATTTTGACATGGGTCCTGTGCCTTAGATCCCCAAATAATGCTAAATTGTTTATAATAAGGTGTGTCTTCATCCACAATGTATAAATCTGTGGCTCTTATTTTTTTCCATTTGATTTCAGAGTACAAGTTGAAATTTTAAAAAATTTGAATTTCAATCAAGCTACATGTCTGAGTTAGTTAAAGTAGCTTTTAATGTGTAAATTTCAGATCAAGTGGATAATTATTCAACATTAAGCACTTAATAACATCAAGGCTTTGTCATAAGAGGTTTGTTGTAGCAAGGACAGTCTTTTCAGGTCCCTGGTTAAACAATGTGACCCATTCCCACAAAACATGCAACATGTCAAAACGTTTCCTAACCCTTAACCCGCCAGGGGATTTTTGGCGACGGGAAGGGAAAGAAGGAAGGAATAAAGAGAGAAAAGAAAGAAAGAAGTTGGGTGGGATTCGAACCGGAGACCCCTCGCATGCCAAGCACGGGATCGGCGACACTTTGCCACAGGTCTTGGGCTTCGCTGGCCAGCGAAACCATGCCTATATATCACTTAAGGCGATTGCGTCATCACACCACGTGAGATGCATGCACGAACAGCCCAGTTATCAAGTAGTATTTTGTAGTACTCGGGCGTGTTAGGGTTAATGAAATTTTAATACAATGCCACGACTACATGTAGCAATAAGTTTGTATTTACACCCTTGTATTGCAGATATAGTGCAAGTTCTTCATGCAGTTTCAATGCAATTCTGAAAAATTAAAACAATGCATATTTCCAGTTGAATGGAAATTAATTAAATTAAATAGGTAATTATTGATAAAGTACTCCCCTCCATTCTTAAATAATTTTGTTCTTTGAGTTTGACAAGTAATTAGGGACCGCATCCAAAAACATAAAAAACTCAAATTTCAAATATTCAATATTTCATGATACATTTGATTTAAAGGTTTTGATCTCAAAACTATGTCTGCCAGCATGTTCTGAGTTTTGTAATAACGGTTCACAAAGTAATATCAGGGATTCTCTGCAGGTCAACATGTCCAGACAAACAACACCTCAAGCAGTTTGAAATAACCTTGAGAAAAACATCAGCAGAGATGAACGATTATATAATAAAGTGACATATTTGATCCGATCTGGCAATATGTCAAAAATGTTGCCAAAGTTGTTTTTGAGCTGCAAGCTGATTTACCATTCAAATATATTGTCGGTTGCAACACATTAGGGACGCACCATTAGACTTCAAGGGGGGGTGGAGGAAGTTGGGGTCGGGGCAAGATTTTTTTTTTCGCCGCCAAAGGCGGCGAAGTTTTTTTTTTTTTCACCGCCAAAGGCGACAAGTTTTTTAAAAAATTTTCATGCATTTATACAGTTTGGTGAGGACGTTTTTTTTTTTTTTTTAGTGTTGGTAGGGAAAGTTTTTTTTTTTTGCTCATGTAGTGGGGAAGTTTTTTTTTTTCAAAACTTCCTCCCCACCCCTTGAAGTCTAATGGTGCGTCCCTTAGTGGCATACAGCAATTTTGTGATTTTATGAAATTTGGCCCAACGGTTTGAATATCAAGTTCTTCAAGTACATCAAGTATGTAAAGCTCAACTTTACTTAATTAATAAATAACTTTAAAATTAATTAATTGACCAATGTTATTAACAATTCCATAGGAATCTAATATCTTTACGTTTCACAAAAATCAGATTTGATGACAATTAGGCACATCAACCTGGTCGACTACTAAAGATCTGGAACAAAAACTCACCACGTCACAGCGAGCCATGGAGAGACGTATGTTAAACATAAAATCAGAAACAGTGACATAAGAATTAAAACGGGAGTCAAAGACATCATGGAAAGGATTGGGGAAGCAAAATGGAGATGGGCGGGACATGTGGCAAGAAAAAACGACAACAGATGGACAAAAAGAGTCACCGAGTGGCAACCAAGAACAGGAAAGCGTAGAAGAGGAAGGCAAAGACGAAGATGAGATGGCGAGACGACTTAACAGCATATAGAGGCACCACTTGGGCAAGGGATGCGCAAGACAGACAGAAATGGAAGATTCTTGAAGAGGGCTTCATACTGCAGAGGATGAAACAGCCTAGGTGAGGTGAGGTGAGGTGAGGCACATCATCTGTCAATAATGTGGCGTATGCTTCATAAACAAGCCAAAAACCCCAAATCTTCTGTTTCACATAATGACGGATGATGTGGCGTAAGGTACAAAAAGAGATTGAAAGTCTGATATGCTCCATTTCACATAGTGCGACTTACGCTTCAAAAACCTGCCGAAACCCCAAATCAGGGTTGTAGCTACAGTGGGCGGTGATGGGCAGCAGAGCCCATCACTTAGTTTTGGAGCCCACCACTCAGCTGCAATTTTGGCACTAGAGCCCACCACTCTGAGTCCAAATTTGCACGATTTTAATGAATTAGTCAAGATTTGCCAAGACATGAGCTAGATATATCCTATAAAAGTTATTCCTTTTTAACTATTTACGTTACAGTTTAATAGTATAATCCGTTAACTTTAATTCCAAATGGAATCGATCCACTGAGAGATAATATTGGAGAAGTACTAACTATGTTATTAGTAGCATATGGTCATGTGTCTTGAACTCGCCACCCAAAAAAAGGTGGCGATGTTACATTTTTCCAAAGTCGACTCAAATTAAATAATGATATCTCTGGTCTCATTTTATTGCTAAATAAAATGCACTTTCAACCCTGTAAAAAGAAATTCTTTAGCCTTTTTCATACTGACACTGTGCTTCATAGAATTCAGAATGGACAGGGTGGTGGAGGTGGTGGATGTGGAGGTGGTGGATGTGGTACACACAAACTCTATGGGATTGATATTTTTAATGCATAATCTGCTTCTGTAAAGGCTGTAAATTGGATTTTGACTCTATTAGCATCCAAAAGACTCATGACCCTACAGCAAAACAATTCTACTAATTGTTTTTAATCATTTATGATTGATTTAGTCTAGAAAATACAAACTTTTCCATACAACACTACCCGTTTTCATATTAAACACTGTAGTAAGTAATGCGGATGTCTTAAAAATCTAAAAGTTACTGTGAAATTTTAATTATCTATCCTATAATACTAGTCAAAGTATGAATTTTCTGAAGGGAAATAGACCCCCATATCCTCTAACCAAATGAATGCTGTTTACTTCCAGTTTATTACTGTAAGTTGGTAATAAGCAATGCATTAAGGGAACTGGAATGAGCGTTTTGAGCGTTTAGACAGCATTTTTGTGGGACATGAGAGCACATCAGACCTATCGAATTGCATTCTGAATACGAAGAATGTCTTTCTGATATCAAATAATTTTCATTTTATGAAATTCACGATATAATACAAATTTTATGACAAATTATTAAAATTTGATATTTTTCACATTTTGCAGATATAACAGTCCTCGAAGTAAATTTTATAAATTTAATGATATAGTCTTAAAGTGTATGTAGCTGGGAGGAAAAGCCGACGATCAATTTAAAATTTTGACCTTTCATATTGAAGATATGGATTTTTTTCCCAAAAAGACCGAATTTTTGTTTGGTGTTTTGGGAAAAAAATCCATATCTTCAACACGAAAGATCAAAATTTTCAATTGATCGTCGGCTTTTCATCCCACCTACATACACTTTAGGTAGAAATCATCAGATTTATAAAGTTTACTTCGAGTACTGTTAAATATCAAAAATATCAATTTTTAATGATTTGCCATAAAATGTGTATTACATTGCGAATTTCAAAAAATCAAAATTATTTGATATCAGAAGGCCATTCTTCGTATTCAGAATGCAATTCGATATGTCTGATGTGCTCTAATGTCCCACAATAAATACTGTCCAAACGTTCATACCCCTTCCCTTAAGTAACCCATTTTTTTATCCAAATTTTTTTTCTATTCCACTCTGTATAACTTGAAGGTCACCCTGTATCATGAGTTGAAATGTGTATTTGAATTGCTTATGCCTTCAGCATTCCAGAAATGTATACTTTTGCTAGTTTAGGGTTGATAATTGTGGAGATAATCTAATTAGAAACTCAATTGGTGTAAAAATTCTTAATATTTGTGATGTAACGCTAAGGGTGGCGAGTTCATGACACACGGCCATATCCTTCAAACATGTTCTTCTCGGAAACATATTTTGCATTTGTTCTGCACGTACGCCACTATGTGTTGCGACCAACAATATATATATTTACTGTTTAAATACTAAATGTTTTCAGCTAAAACATGGCTTTCTTATATAAATTTGACAGCATGCACATCAGACATCAAGTTAAGGGGGTACTACACCCCTGCCCAATTTTGTGACTATTTTTGCATTTTTCTCAAAAATTATAGCGCATTGGTGACAAGTAAGATATGTATGTTATAGGGGCAAGGACTACAACTACTGCACTGGAAATTTTATTTCAGCACAGGCAACAGTTGTGGAGTTACAGTCAAAAATGAGGGAAAACCAATATTTGATCAATAAATCAGTAACTACTTGCCTTGAGTTGCTGAATTTTCAGTGCAGTAGTTGTAGTCCATGCCCCTATAATATACATATCTCACTTGTCACCAATGCGCTATATTTTTTGTGAAAAATGAAAAAATAGGCACAAAATTGGCCAGGGGTGTAGTACCCCCTTAAAGCTCATCAAATGGGTAACGATTGCACTTTGTAATAGCCTAAAGATGCAATTAAATTACTTGTGTCCAGATGTTGCGCCTGCCACAATAATGTAATGCAGGGCAGTATATATTGATTGTCTGCCTGCACAAAACAGCAAACTGTATTCTATTATTGGTCCTACATCAGTTTGGAGGCATGCTTTTGACAAGACACTATGGACCACAATGGCCTCATCCCAATGGCTTAGTTCAATAACCTAAATTACACAATTAGTGCATAATTTAACCTCAAGTTGCAGAGTATGAGTTTTTGTACCCAAATTTTCAAAGGTCATTCAATGAATGTGCAACTGTATTGGGTTTACAGAACTGTGCCCTGATAGATGAGCATGTTGTGGATCCTAGTGAGAGTGCTCTGATTTCAGACCTGCCTGTGAAATCACATGAATACATTTCAATACATGTTTAGTTGCAAGGAGCTTACATTAGTTCTTCTGTGTTTTTAAACATCAATCATATACTCCTCTTGTAGTGCACAAATCGCCTAATGTCTATCAATATACAGTTTATCATGCACTAGGCTGTTGCATTTAAAATGCACACTACCCCATGGAAGATTTAGCTAAAGGCTTCCACAGAGGGAGTATAAGCTTTGAATAGAATAGACAATTGGGTAACTTCCATTTGAAATACTCACTCCAGTTGTGGAAGATATAGGTAAAGCCATATACAGTGGGAGTATGGATTTCAAAATGATTAACCCTGACTAATTACATTTGAAAAACATATTCCCCCTGTGGAAGATATTTCCAAATTCTTCCACATGGGTAGTTTGGAATTGCATTGATAACTTCAACTTTGTCAGGGGTGTAGCTAAGTGGGGCCCAAGGTGAGGGCAGGGGATAGAATATTCCCCACATAAATAGTTTAGTAACAATTTATTATACTCCGTACCTGTTTTTATAATGTCTGGAAAATGGGGCTGAAAAAATGAGGCTGTGTCCCGGTTTAAAAAATGGGACAGTGTCCCTGTGTTTTAAAAACAAGACTACATCCCCATTTTGACTGAAAATATTTGATTTATGGCATAGACAGGTTCCTATCATTTTGAAGGGAGTGGTGGAACTTATGTTTTTATTATTTTTTAATTTCCTGGACTTCTCTTTAGTAGTCCTTTTGTTATTAGAGTATCTTAGACTATATTACTTGGTCAGTTTCTCTATTTGGTGTCCTAGTTTTCCAGTTTAGTTCAGGAAAACAGGAACAGGGCCCAAAAATGCAGTGCACATATTTCTTAGAACCTAAATTAGTATTTGTTCTAGTTTATATAATATTTGATCAATTTTGGCCATTTTAGCTTTATGCAAATTTTGGCACACATTAATTCCAGGAAACCGTTATGGGAACATAATATGCTCATTCATGCTATCTTTGCTTCACAAATTTTACCACAACCTCCAACCCCATGCAAAAAGAAATCTATTCCACTGACAAGTGTTATAAATTGTCTTTTTTACCTGGCCAGTTTCTGTTTAAATATTATTGTTTCCAAAAACTTTGTAAGCTTAAAAGTTTTAAAATTCAACCACTTTTTTCACAAAATTTCAAAAGATCATGTCTTAACAAGTTTAAGGGGGTACTACACCCATTGATTTTTTTTTTTTTTTTTTTGCATTTTGTGAAGAAATTACAACAAAAAATGGACAAAGTGGTATGCAAAATGAAGGGCAAATCTTCTCGTTTTATTGGTGGCATCGGTATCAACGTAGCTTACATGCTTTTAAAAGTAGAAGCCAAAAGGTGGTACATCACTGATGATTTAAATTCACTTCATTTTGGAAAGCTTACTATCAACGGATTTCGTTAAAATTTTGGATATGTGTTGCTAACACGTTAGGGAAATAAAGTTGATATGTAAAATGGGAATAAGTGGTTCCTGATTTCTTTTATGACTTCATGAACTTGGTGCTCCACAACTATCAAAAAGGAACTGGTTAAAATGCTTCTATTTTCAATGTTGAGCTATATTTTGTATTTTTAACTTGCAACATTATTTCACTGAAACTTAATTAAGCCACAGGTAACAGGTTACCACAACCATACTACAGCAATGTTGAAAAAAATTGTATTTCTTGTCACCTATACCACCATATTGGGTAGTTTTCCGTAAGCTTAACGTTTGTGATTTTGGTAACTATTTTATATTTATTTGTGAAATCCATCGCAACTAGGCATTCTAAATTGTACTCACCATTTACATCCCAAGGTATATTAGTATATCCACCTTGCACTTCTCGATATATATCCAGTTAAAGACAGAATATCAAAATTATTCCTCATTATGATATCACAAACTCTCACATGTGTATTCAAAATTGATGCTTAAATTTGACCTGAACCAATTGACCTATAACCTGACATACGGTGACCTAATAGCCTTTTCTTCTCCTAACAACACATTATAATATTATTGACTAATGACTATACATCCATTGTGTAAGTGTTTATATATTTTGCATGCACCACTAGATTTTCTATAGAGAGTATAACAAAGGATTTAATGTATTCTATTCATGTACCCTACTTGAACATGCTGAATAGAATAAATCATGGTTTGTTATGAAACACGCATCTGAGTAACTAGGATACAGTAAACAAAATATATATAGGGCTAAAATGACTTACTACAATTGTTTAAAAGCACTTTTTTCTTCTTTTTTTCATTTTTTTTTTATTTCACATGATCCGTGCATATATCGCCTAGCTATAAATGAAAAAAATATTTATTTAGACCAATCAAACCAATATATGGGTGTAGTACGCCCTTAATGTGACTCCACATGTTAAAGCATCAATTCACTGAAATTATATTGTACCATCAGATAAAAAAAAAAAAGATGTACAAAAAGTCAAAACAACATTAAATACATCCAGCCTGGGGCTGTAGTCATCTGAACTAAAAAAAGCTTAGCTTTTCATGATGACAAAAACAAGACGCTCAAATAGATACCCTCTAGATATATGTCCTATGAGTTTCTTACTCTACGTAAAAGACGTTAAGCTAGTCCCTTCTAAGTGAATGACAACATAGTCTTAAATGTCACTTAATCGATTTCAACCGAGTTTTAAAGAACAAAAACACCATGTTTTTGTAACTTAAACTTTTACCTTTTCAGCTCTGTTATTATCGGTTAAGAATAGGCTTGCATTTGGCAATTACCCTTTCAAGATATAAGCTGACTCGTAAATATTTGACCAGACAAGCTAACAATACAATATCACAAACAGGAAGTATTTGTCTAAAACAAGATTTAAATAGCTAAATTGTAACATAAGATTTACGCCATGTATAAAATGTGACCCCACGCACCCTCCGCATTCTGGCTGGTAAATGATGTGCGTTAAGTTTGTCATGCCATAAAAGTAAACAAATGTAAAAACATTATTTTCAAATAGCATAGCCATTTATTTAATTTCTCCTTCCTTCATTGCATTACCCATCTTGGTGTTGTTGACTTGTTGTATTTTTCATTTATCTTATATTATCTCGTGATTATCTTGTTTTTTATTATAATTCATTTTTTTATATGTTATCTGTACTTTTTTATTTTGTTTTAATATTGTTCAGCGCTTTGTGATCTTTTTGATGTAATGCGCTATATAAAAATAAAGTATTATCATTATTATTATTTTGTAGGATCAAAACGTTTATGGAAACTGAGGTGAAAGAAGACAAAACTGAGGAGAAATACGCATGCAGGGCATGCACCCTGGGAATACATGTTTGTTTGCTTACATCTGGACCCAATAACTAGCAAGTGACATCACAGGAAAAAGGTCTATACAGTACCAGAACTCATCATGCTCTACTATCTTAATATACTTTGTTCAATTCATAATATTACTCTGATGTGCGTCAGAAGCATGCACCAGTCTGTGTGTGAGTTGTTGTGAGTTTGAAGTTTATTTGGTGTTGCTGTAGGACAGTGGAATGGACTTATGATATTTTTGTCAAAAATATGCAAAATTCATGGATATACAGATAACATGTTGTTGATGTATGAGCCCACACACAAGATTCAGCTTCGTGGGCAACTAATTATCTAGCCAGTGCACATTCTCCTTCATCGATTGTGTCCTCCCATAATATTTTACAATGCACAAGCAGCGTAGCCAGTGGGGACAGCCCTTCCCTGCTCATTTTAGGCCATTGGTACATCTTAGGCAGTCAGTACACGACAGGCCTAATTGGCAAAAACAATTGGGGTCAACAACTTTGTGTGCACTGCATTAACAAGTTTGTGCTGCCTCCCTCCTCCCCCGGTGCCAAAAACCTGGCTATGCCACTGGACACAAAATCTGATAGTATTACCAAAGAGACCAGGTCAATAAAAGACATGAAAGTCCATGTTTAGGAAAGAACCGAGTTATAGAGAAGTTTCTTGACTGCAACATCAGTAGAGTACAAGAGTTCATGTTTTTGACACTAGTAGTACTTTTAAGTAGCAGACAGAGACTTTAATTCCACACAATTGAGGCAGCAGTTGAGAAATCCTGTTCTGAATGAGTTGTGAGATTTAGTTACAAGATATTGAGATGATGTTGTTCTCATACTTCATGTTGGCTATGGATATAGAATGTGACTTGCACAGACATGCTTTAAATACTCTATAGACTCGACTTGGTCTATTTTCTGGAAAACAAGATGTGTTGCACTGTACGGGTTACGGTGACTTGAACTGCCATGCTTTAAATACTTAAAGGACTAATCTTCTTACCAATTTGTCAAGACATGAGTAACTAATGTAACTCTTCCATCAGATGTAAAAGCACAGTCAGGGTGAGAGTTCTTTTCAATCAAATCATAGACAAGGTAACTGACTTACAGTTCACTCACTTCTTCCATTCAAAGTTCATATAACCTCTTTTAGCTTAAAATGCATATTCCTGTAGCGTAAACATCGGAACATTTGTGCGGCAACTGTGTCTGTGGAAAGCTCTACGGAAATCATGATTGTTTCTAGCTAATCAATGTGCTACTTAAACTAATCACATTTGACATGCTGGTAAGGCTTTAAAGGTGCATCCAAGTTCCGTATTGTCTGTAATAAACGCCACAGGGCATGCAACTCTTTTCAAAAGGGGGGAGCATTTATTCAAGGCAATTTTCCACTAAAAAAGCTTTCAATTTGGAGGGAAAATTGAAAGCATCACTCGCTCTCTTCCAGTTCAAATCCAATATGGCGGGACCCACGGAACAGAATGTTATCACGGTAAATACTACAAAATTACACCTGAAAGTGCATTTTAAGCAAGAAAGTGATTTATTTACTGAAATTCTACCATAATTTGGCAATAAACTGGATGGAAGTTTAAATCAGAATAGGTTTTGTCCATGAACATGACTGATGCAAGTTTTAAGCTTACTTACATGATATGGCATTGAAGTTTTTTGCATTTCGGTCACTTTTTCATTGAAGGGGCATTTTATTAGAGGGGGCATTTATTACAGACAAATACGCTAAGATGCCCGGGCTAAGATGTTGATGCTTCCAATGTGCATGGTTCGTGCTTTAGACGCATCAACATCTCAGAGCAAATGCAATATTTTGACCAAGTAATAAGCCTATTTCATACCCAAGAAATACAATCCTGTGATATTTGCCATTTTTATAACAAACTTTTCACTAAAAAAGTCGGAAATATGAACAATTATAAATTCATCTACCTCCAAGGAAAATGAATCAATCACACACAATGTGAACACATTCAAAAGTACTGCAGAGTGTGTGCAAGTTAGTGTATTACATGTAGATGCTATCAGATGCTATCACTCTTATCACTCTGCATATCTCTGTAACCACTTTTCTGATTGGCTACAATACAACAAAATGCTTGCTTTCTTTTGCACAGAATCCTGTCTTCATTTAGTTCTATCATGAATTTGCACAACTTTATTAACTTCATCTACAACATACAGAGATCAAAACTACTTTTGTAAAATAAAATACAGCAAGTAATGTGCCAATGTAAATGTTGTTTTAACCACTTATAAAAACCTTGCTGAAAATGCTCGCCCACTGGAATGTGACAACATCATTCCTGCATCTGTCTAGTAAAGTGCGTCATCGCAAATCGCAATAGTTTACCTTGACAAAAAGGTAGCGGGTCACTCGATGCTGTAGGCCATTGACGCTATCATTACAGAGCAGGTTACAGAATAGCATCTATCTTTTATTGCGTAAATGTGGACTTGATGCCCTGAGTTATAATGCAGACGACACTACAAACAACATAATAGTTAGGAATGTCATCAAATGTAAGTGGCAAGTTCTAAGCTAAACATTTTTCTTACAATTCAGATGCACCTGTGTCTTCCCTCATCTGACATCGCACTTTATGAACCACAAAAACATCATGTCTTACTGTGCAGTTTAGAAACTACCATTCAAACATTATAGCTCAAAAGTTGCCCTTAAAGTTGTGGAGAATGAATTTGTGTAACCAAAACCTTCAAAGGTCAATCTGCAAGTGTATAAGTATATTAGGGTTAATGAACTGTACCCTGATAGATGGTAGTGTTTGATATCCTAAATGTGTGTGTTTCAGGGTGATCAGCCCCTCCTGTCACACTTTGGCAATACTAGTGCATAAAGATATCCTGTGACCTATATTCCTTAACTTGGTTTCCTGAAACATCATCCCTCCCACAGGTATCCCTTATTAAAGATAGTAGGTTAGAGTGATCAGAGAGGAAGATCACAGAAATAAGATCGTAGCAACAGAATGGAAGAAGATTACAGAAATAACAAGGAGATGGCTATGGTATCTTTGAAGACAACAGATGGCAGCAACAGAATGGAAGAAGACTACAGAAATATGGCTAAGGTATCTTTCAGGACAACAGATGGCAGCAACAGAATGGAAGAAGATTACAGAAATAACACGGAGATGGCTAAGGTGTTTTTCAGGACGACAGATGGCAGCAACAGAATGGAAGTAGATTACAAAAGTAACATGGAGATGGCTAAGGCATCTTTCAGGCCAACAGATGGCAGCAATAGAATGGAAGTAGATTACAGAAACAACATGGAGATGGCTAAGGTGTCTTTCAAGATAACAGATGGCAGCAACAGAATGGAGGAAGATTACAGAAATAACATGGAGATGGCTAGGGCATCGTTAAGGACAACAGATGGCAGCAACAGAATGGAAGAAGATTACAGAAATAACATGGAGATGGCTAAGGCATCGTTAAGGACAACAGATGGCAGCAACAGAATGGAAGTAGATTACAAAAGTAACATGGAGATGGCTAAGGCATCTTTCAGGACAACAGATGGCAGCAACAGAATGGAAGTAGATTACAGAAATAACATGGAGTTGACTAAGGCATCTTTCAGGACAATAGATGGCAGCAACAGAATGGAAGAAGATTACAGAAATAACATGGAGATGGCTAAGGCATCTTTCAGGACAACAGATGGCAGCAACAGAATGGAAGCAGATTACAGAAATAACATGGAGATGGCTAGGGTATCTTTCAGGACAATCGATGGCAGCAACAGAATGGAAGAAGATTATAAAAATAACATTGAGATGGCTAGAGTATATTTCAAGACAACATATAGATTTTGGGGGTCCATCGCGATTTTGGTGGTCCATCATGAATTTTGAGAATTTTGCCAAACACACTACTTTTCAATGTACAAACTGATAATAAATAGTTTTCATGCAAACATCGACGAAAATTAATGACTCACCAAGCATCCAGAAGTTGTAAAATATAATCCGAATAGTTTATAAACATGGTAAGTAATACTTGAACATGTTGAATAGAACTCTGGGGATTCGGTGAATTAATGATGTAATTAATAAACTATCGGCCTACTTCCTGCATCCACTTCCTGAGATGTGATGTTGCGGTTAAAGTTGAGCTTTTACTCTTTCTTGGCTCAGGGATAAGAGTGGGAAACCCGTCACATCATATGAGGACAGGTTTCCCACTCTTGCAGTACGGGGCATGCTAGAGATTTCCCACGTGCGCGGGTATTAAAAAGTTTTCAGAATAAAATTATATACACGGAGGGGGGTTATAATTTCCAGTGTAGCAAAGGCTCAAATATTTTATTCGGAACACAAAGAGGGAAATAACAAGTGATAATTATCTGCTTTGTGATGTTTTCAGCAGAAAAAAAAAAGGTAAGAAATAGAAGTCTAATTTGGAAGCTTATACTAGCATTGTTTTTGCAATGGTTTTCCGTGTTCCTGGTTGAGTGGTTGACTAGCAGCAGGGTAAATACTGGAAAACGCATTTTCGCGCTTTTTGACTTGAATTTTCGCGCTTTATAAAAAAACGGCCGCACATTTTGCCGTTTTAAATCGCGCGAAACTCCGGTGCCTAATATAGAAGCAACAGAATGGAAGATTACAGAAATAACATGGAGTTGACTATGGCATCTTTCAGGACAACAGATGGCAGCAACAGAATGGAAGTAGATTACAGAAATAACATGGGGATGGCTAAGGTATCTTTCAGGACCACAGATGGTAGCAACAGAATGGAAGTAGATTAAAGAAATAACATGGAAATGGCTAGAGTATCTTACAGGACAACAGATGGCAGCAACAGAATGGAATACTACAGAAATAACTTGGAGATGGCTAGGGCATCTTTCAGGACAACAGATGACAGCAACAGAATTGAAGTAGATTAAAGAAATAACATGGAAATGGCTAGAGTATCTTACAGGACAACAGATGGCAGCAACAGAATGGAATACTACAGAAATAACTTGGAGATGGCTAGGGCCTTTGTCAGGACAACAGATGACAGCAACAGAGTGGAAATAGATTACAGAAATACCATGGAGATGGCTAGGGTATCTTTCAGGACAACAGATGGCAGCAACAGAATAGAAGAAGATTACAGAAATAACATGGAGATGGCTAGGGCATCTTTCAGGACAACAGATGGCAGCAACAGAATGGAAGTAGATTACAGAAATAACATGGAGTTGACTAAGGCATCTTTCAGGACAATAGATGGCAGCAACAGAATGGAAGTAGATTACAGAAATAACATGGAGTTGACTAAGGCATCTTTCAGGACAATAGATGGCAGCAAGAGAATGGAAGTAGATTACAGAAATAATATGGAGTTGACTAAGGCATCTTTCAGGACTACAGATGGCAGCAACAGAATGGAAGAAGATTATAAAAATAACATGGAGATGGCTAAGGTATCTTTCACAACAACAGATGGCAGCAACAGAATGGAAGTAGATTACAGAAGAGATATCCATAACAACCTAAGACCAGTAAAGGACACAACAATTGATTCTCTTGGTGCGGCATTTTTTTTCTAATCTAATAGTGGGCGAAGTTTTTTTCTTCAAAAAACTCCCACACCTCCCCCAGGAAATCAAATGGTGCACCTGTAGGAGACAGACAGGTGTGAAATGCTTGTCTCACCAGCAGTTCACACCTCAGTTGATGAAAGTGAGAGCCCCGCACATAAACACACAAAATATTGTGACCGCCCTTTCAAAAACCTACAAGAATTCTGTGCTATAAATCATGTTGGAATTTTTTACTTGTTTAAAAT
This sequence comes from Amphiura filiformis, assembly GCF_039555335.1. Taxonomy (NCBI): domain Eukaryota; kingdom Metazoa; phylum Echinodermata; class Ophiuroidea; order Amphilepidida; family Amphiuridae; genus Amphiura; species Amphiura filiformis. The sequence continues at coordinate 31,123,016 of NC_092633.1, read as the reverse complement.
CTAAACATGTTTAATTTGTTCAAACAACAGTTTTTCAGCACACCCATTTTTAACAGCCTGTTTATTTTTCTTCTTTGTACAACACAGTAAAATCATAAATCAGTTCAGTTCAGTTCAGTTCAGTTTTATTTCATCACAACACACATTGGTACAAATAAAGAAAAATGTAATACAGAGTCACTGGAAAGAAAAAGAGCAAGGTATACAAACTTGATGTAAGGAAACAAGTAAAATGTAGATTAGATGCTACACAGAGGGGGACAAAAAACTAATGTAGGCACAGAAGAAGGTAAAGTTCGACCAATCATGACCAATTCCAAGGCCCACAGAAGTGTTAAACCTGCAAAAACAAGAGGGTGCACTGGAACAAGTGATGAAAATCACTGTGTACATGAGCAGACATGACAAACCAAACAACAAATGTAAGCACAAATACAGGCAAAGTTCGATGGCCAAAATTGACCAATTCCAGAGCCCACAGAAGTGTTAGGAAAAACAGTACAAAGCAACAAGTGATGAAAATCACTATGCACAAAAGCTGACAAAATAAACCAAAATAAGCAACCAACATTTTAAGCAGATAAACTGCTCTTCTTCAGAGACAGACAGCAAATTATAAAATCAAACAACAAAAACTACATGCTGTAGTTTATAAACAAATTCAAGTCAAAAACTGAAGGCAATTTCAAATAGAACTTAGTAGCAAACAAGACAACAAGCTCAGAGCAACTTCGACTTAACTCAATGAAAGCAGTTCACTACAGGAATACATAGTAGGCATTTTTGGAATAATATTGTTAGTACAATTATACAAAATGCAATACATAACAATTAATATCCAAAATGAGATAATAATAGTAAATACATTACAAAGTAATATTGTGGAGTGTGAGATGTGGATGCCACAGAAACGCACAGGTAGAATTGTGGCACCCATTTAATGACACCCATTTAATAATTGTGACACCCATTTAAATAAAGTTAAATGACAAATGAAATTTTTGCATTTAATCACATATTAAGATTGGCAAGGCGATAAAACTTTCTTGGTCCATGTAATCAATTGGCTGGTTTAAGTGCCTGTTATTTTCCACTGGCATTATTGATTGATTGATTGATTGAATTGGTTTCAATGGGTTTTCAAATCATTCTTATGTGTGCTGTTGAGTAGTGAAGTCATATCTGACTAGTGTTCCAAATTTTTAACTACTGTAGGCATACACTGCCTGGATAAATTTCTTTGTTGGAAGTTGATGGAAACTAATTTATTATTGGAGTGACCATATACTACCAAGGAATAGAAATTTAAAGGAGATCAAATAGTAGAAGTACAGGTAAATAATCTGTTGGGTAAATCATGAACATAGAAATCATTTGTTTCATATTTGGATTTATTACGTGCTTTGAAGATTCTCAGAGAATTATGAAAGATGCTGGGCTCATTTAGCATCTACAAATCTATAATTTGACATTGGAAAAGATTGAGATGCTGCAAGTATAAATAGACCGGTCTAGAAACATAGATTATTGTGAACATTCATTAAGTTTGTTGTTTTAATATTTATTATAAGAATTTATCTTTTTAGTATGATATTGGCAAGAGCTATGTGTGAAGCAATAAGCATCAGTATTCGAGACTACATATAATAGCCACATCAGTTGAGTAGGTAATAAAGAAACAACAAAACATTGGTAAGTTTGAAATGACAATATGTTATATGTTGTCATAATTTATTTGTCCTAGTATTTAGTTTAACATCAGGCAGTGTACGGCAGGTTTTCGAGTAAAGGTGTTATATTATTACAGCTTATTTGATTTTAATTTTCATTCTCTAAAAACACAATTTTAATAAGAATAAATGATGGCTAAGGACCCATTGGTTAAAAACATTGGGAGCTGTTAATTTCATTTTGTCAAAAAGTTAGAGATTTAAAAGGAAGAAGGGCAAAACAAGATGGTGCATGAGCATCGATTGATTGCAGACTATCACATGAAAGTATTGCATTAAAGGAAACTAAGTATTATAATATTAAGATGAAAATTTCACCTGTATGAGGGGATGTGATGGTAAGAGGGGGTTTAATGATTTAATTACCTGGTTGATGATGCTGGTCATAGTAGTTACCAATATAGCAGCATCACAGATATAAATGATACAATAATCACATCAGGTTAGCTTCTTACAGCGAATCACAGATTTATGCATTTCATTAGATAATTTTTCTTAATTCATATTAACACGTCACGTAATCATGGTTTATGATTGAAGTTATGTGAAACCCCTCCATTAACTATATTAATATTACAATTAGACAGGATCATCTGTCCCTATAATAGGTCATGACAAGTGTCAGTATATATAAGAGAGATGTAGAGACTACGTATCAATACATTTTTTTAAAAATTTATTATGGATTTCCTTAAGACCAGTGACTATTTGGGGCAACACCAAACAAGCCAATATTGAAAAAGTGTGGTAAAAACACGGTTTTATAAATTTGAAATTATATAGGTAAATGGTTTAATTATATAAAACACATGATTAATATAGTAAGGCCCTAAAATCAGTCAAACAGAGGTACACAGTTTGAAATAAACAAAAAACAAGTCAATTATTGGGGATAGGTAGATAGATATAGCTATTAGGTAATTGGTATCAGTCTATATATAGCTTGAAAAAAAAAGGAAGTTTCTTGCAGCTTGTAATTTATTGCAAGAATGTACAGTTACACACTAGACTACTCCATAGGGTTTGAAATTATATAGGTAAATGGTTTCATTATGTAAAAAACATAATTAATATATTAAGGCCCTAAACGGAGGTTGAAATCTAAATACAATACGATTATTGGGGATAGATGGATAGATAGCTATTATTTGGTATCAGTTTATATATAGCTTGAATAACAAAGGAAGTTTCTTGCAGCTTGTAATTTATTGCAAGAATGTACAGTTAACTTTTTATAACTGTTAAAATACTAGCTTTGAGTGGAAGGGTATGTAGAAAACTGTGAAAACTGGACATGAACAGCACAGATTATGGTCATCAAGAATAATCAATTTTGCTGTTAGTATAGAATAATCAATATATTGGTTTAAGTTAAGTGTTATCATCAGTTGGAAAAGACATAAACTTGTCAAAAGCATTATTCTATGGCATGGATATGATGTGTTGAATAAAAGCTAAAAAGAATTACTAATAAGATTTTAAGACATCAATTTATAGTATAATTTTAAGTGAGTTACATTATTGTTGTTATCAAGGGGCAAGTTACATGTAGTTGTTATTTAGTAGTCACTGCCTCCTTGCTACACATTTCAAATGTTTAAAAACAATAATTATCAATGTGTAATTGAATAGGATATACACGACTAGGTGAAGAAATAATTGGCACACAATATTATTAAAATAATTAAGCGGAAATCATCAATAGTTAATACATTGATCCTCATTGAACTAAGCATATTGTCAGATAGACCTATCTCAAATGGGTATATATTAATGCTTGAAACCTTGATGGAGACCAAGCTTTAGAGTTGTTGCTATTTAATGCTGATCAATAACTCAATATGATTTAAGCAGATGATGATTGGGCATTTATCAAGGAAAATTATAAAGCTTAGGCCTTTTAACTAATTATGATAGGCTTACATTAAGTTACAAATTATTTAATAACTTTGCTTGGGAAAAACATACATAGAGGTGAGATGATGCTAAAGAAAAGTGTATAACATAGTATTACCCAATGCGTTTAGATCATCATAAAAGTTAAAACATTAGCATATTTTATTGACGCGAGATACCCGTGTGGAGCTTCAGATTTAGTTGCTTTTGGGGATCACTATATAGGAAAGAGTTAATATAGATCTGCCATCTTTGGATTGCATAATAAATAAGACATAAATGATTAGCACATATGTTAATACGGGCATACCTCCACATTGTGAAATTAACTCAGTGTTGGTTGATTGGGAGCATAGTTAATCATATACCATGTACTATTTTCCTTCATGAAATATATCAGCCTCAGGAATTGATTTTAGGATATCAGTCAGCTATAAAGAAATTTCAGCCCAAAATGATGGGATTTGATTTTGAAATAACCAGCATGTAACTGTGATCATGAACTTAGACTATTAGAATATGTAATTTATAGCTTTACAAATAGATTTGGCTAAAGAAATTTATCAGCCTTGTGAAGGTTTATGGCTGTATAAGATGTAGCAAGATTTAGTAATTCCCTTAACTTATCACCACTATTCGTCTGTATTCACAAAGCAAACTGGAAAGTTATTAAGATCATCTTAAATATGGAGAGTTTGTATCAAAAAGGAATATAATTATAAAGCTCCAAAGGTGACAGTACTGGTGAGCTTTAACTTCTCTCTCTTTAAGGGTAGACAAGGTATTGTTGGTCGAAGCAACCTAAAAATCGAATTTTATCAGCTAGATCAATATATTATTGGAAATTAACACCTTGATGTTTTGTAAAAGTTCAGACTTCAAATCGTATACTTTGCGAACTGGCTTAATTTATTGTTGTCAATGAGTTATATACGTTTTACAAAACTGTTGTTGTTTCAGCCATCTTCAACGTAACTCAAGAACCGTAGCACCTATAAAAGTATATCTGTGATATTTGAATTATCATACATGCTCGCTATGAATTGAGCAATGCAGTTTTTGCCAAAGTTCACAAGCATTCAGAAGATACTGGGAACTACCAAATCACAACAGTTTAATAATTAATAAATAATTAATAACCTTAACTCTCTCTTCCTCTCTCTATGTGCTATTGTAATTTGAAATGATAACATTGATTGCATTTTAATCATGGTATTTTCTTCCATGTACAGGTTACGACTGAAATATGTTACAGTTCAGCAAACTGGATGGAAAGAATGTTTTAAACTTAAAAGTCTATCAATGCGATGTATCAGAGTGAATGATTTCCAAGCTTTTACAAGGCAACACCATAGAGTATATGCACATAAGTTGGCGATGCTGATAATTCAACAACATTACAGGTCGGTCTGGTGCATAGGCCTTTCTGAGGTGGAATATAGTGAAGATTTAATAAGAAGAAGGATCAAATATAAAAGGATTTCAATATTCAGAACATTTATAGTGATATAGTAATAGGATATATCACAGTATGAATAGCCTTCAAAAATGTTGAAGGAGAAATTTGATATACAATTTTAACATGAAAGATGATAAAATTAATGAAAAGTGTCAACCATATGCGGATATTTGGATGTTATGAATAGTTTTGAATAGAGCATCTATGATGTTGAAAATATTGGCTTTCAATTTATTATTGGAACTAACAATTATCAAATAGCTGTAAAAAAATGTTGAACATAATAAAAGGTAAATATTGATATTGTTTAATTTATAGCATATATTATATAGCTATAAATGAAAGATTCAACCTCATGAAGGGATTGGGCTGAATATATGTAGGCCTAATTCATATAGGCTTTTTGATGAAACAAAATAACAGTTAGAAGTCTTCTTAGTTTATCCCTTAGAAATTATAGGATTATGTGATACAGTTGGAACATGGAATATCTACTATATCCATGGTTGGAAGCAGTAATAGCTCGAAACAAGTTCTGGGATGTTGAAAGTCCAGTCTAGTTTAGTATTTAACTGGAATACAGTATCGAGGAATTTGAGGGAACTTGCAGTTATTATGTCTTGGGTAGGCCATCAGGATTAAAACAGGCCATGTTTTGAGGTATGTCAAATGGTGTGTCAGTAGAAATAGGAAGAATTGGTCAAGGGGATATTATTGTTTGGTATTAGGCGCTGTATAAATTTAAGTTGTTGTTGTTGATTTATTATTCTGTATATATTCGGTATTGATGATCATTGGGATTGTCCTGTTTGGTGTTGTTGGGCCAAAACTATTGCATAGTCTTGGTTGGGTGTGAAAGTTGAAAGTGGGGAAGTTAAAGTCAAATTTTGTCTGGATCAATACTCCCCTAACAAATTGGCTTTTATTTTTTCAGCCAAAAGTTGATATATAAAATAACATTGTAATTCAATTCACTCAGAAATTGAAATTCTACTTATGATGAGATGATAAGAAATTAAACAGCATTCATAAGTGGCAAACTAATAGTTTGAGTTTTATTTGTTTTCTGTGTCCGAGTACAATCTTAATGTAGAATTGTAGCACCCATTTAACAACATAGTCTACAGTCTAAATTAATATAGGGCAAAAATTGATCAGTTCTGAATGTTTTTTTTAACTATTAAAGTGCTTTTCTACATCCTCTCTTTCTACACACTTCATATTTTTTAGATATTCTTTAATCATGATTGTGGCTGCATGCTTTATGATTATGAATTAATATAGGGCTTATTTATTAAAGTAATTAGTTCCGAGTGTGTGTTTTTTTAAAGTTTGAGCCACAATTTATTCTATCTTTTGAAATATGCTTTGATAATCTACAAGCAGGAAATAAAGGGAATGTCTTTATCTTATCTTTCCCTTCTATTAAAAAAATCTCTTATCTGATTTTGACTGTTTAAGTGATGGGTGTGAACTATATGAATTAGTAGAGAAACTTAGAACAGCAAGTGCACTTCAAACATACTTTATGCTGTGTATGAGTGATTCTTACATTAAACATATTAACATGTATGTGAGTGATGCAACTTCAGGTATATCCCCAAGGAGATAACATTTTGTCAATTGAATCTTTTCAATTCAATTAAGGTATTTTCATTATCAATTACTACGGGGAACAGATGTGTTTGCGTATTTACAATTGATTTCTGACTAATGTAAACACTTTTTGTGTATTATAATGACTTGTCGATGGAAATGTGGGTTAAGTGTAGATAAATAAAGACAAGTAATCTTTATTGTTTTAAGTCATTTGCTTACAGCAAGTCTCATTTTAAATAGGTGTTGAAATGTGAAGAGCCGAGTTGGTGATGAGGCTTAATCATTACACTGAGTATATAGAAAGTGTCATACCCAGCTGTTTTTGGCATATGAATCTGTGTTAATTAAATGATTGCACAGAAATATTATTATGATGTATCAATTAAATATGTACATTTTCATTACATTAATTTGGGGAGTATTTTTATTGCTTTGTTTAAAAGTTAAATAAGAGTTGCCAACAAATCCAGTGGCTACAGAGTTATATTGAGCAACATTTCCTGCAAATTGATATTTCTGATCAAAACATTGGCTCTTAAAGCCTTAATGTATGATTTCCGTCAAATTTTAATTTTATTATTCTTTATTCAAAATGTTGAAATAATATTAGTAATAACTGCCAGGAAGGGTTGCTGTCACTAACAAGGTAACGTGAAAGAAACCCCACTAGTTATTTTGGCCATTTAACATGCAGTTCTATGGGAGGACATATTATCATAATTTTTTTAATTATGATAATATGTCGAACTTTGCTCTATTGACCTACAAAGACAACACATTTAGCTGATTCCATTTAGGTGCAAGGTGGGACATGTGTAAACATTACAAATATGCCAAAAAAAAGCAGGTTTAAAAAAAATTAACCAATTTCATATTATAAGATCATACATTAAGGCTTTAAAGAGCATGCGAAGTCTGTCACATTCAATATTGTAATATACAAAAATACATCAAGTAATACTTGCACATCCCTCCTGGCTCAGGGGGATGAGGAGGAAGAAACAGGTGATCATGTCATGCACACCTGATGCTGTGTGTCTTCCAATATGTGATTAAAAGACACTAAATTCCCTAAATCAGGAAAAAAATCCCTGAAAATCAGATTTGTGCATTTTTGTTAAAAGTATAGGTGTGCCAACATACCATACAAGTGATATTTGATGTGTAAATGGATATGAACTTTTCATATGAAATTGTAACCAAAATTCTTACATAATGGCATTTTGACTTCAAATGACCTTTGACCTCAGTATGGTCACATATTACTCATGCTGGAGGAGTTTGTCCATAAAGACACACAAGTCTAATATTAGAGCTTTGTATTTATCACTATAGTGCCATTTTACCAATATTTCTCTCATGGAAAAAAACACACCTTAGAATGAAAATTTGAATGTCATTCCAAAAAATATATTTGTACTCCTTTGTGGGAGATCACTGATGGTACCTTTAAGAGAGAGTCAACATTGGTGAGATAGGAGCTGAAAACCTATAAAACAAAAAAATAAATGCACCCACCCTGTGTACTTGTTTGGCATGGTAAACAAACAGACCCCTACGCACAAACTCAGCTATCTTTACTAAATATATCCCCATCCTTCTTAACTAAAGCCACAGGATAAATAAGGATTAAGTTAGAGTAGATTTCTTGTTGAGGTATGCAAGTGCCTGCCCATCTCACTTTACAGTGATACATGACAGTATACCTAATGTAATTTGTTGTGAGCTTACCTACTCCTACACATTAGCCATGTTTTTATTGGCACACATTTTCCACACATGTCAGCTGAGAATAAATTGACCTTGAATAGGAGAGACTAAAAGTTTCTGACATTAGCTGGCTAACAGGGTGTGAATGTCCGCTAGAATTTATCCTTTGATATAGAGGAATAAAAGATTAATTTTCCAATAATTAACATCGATAAAAACATGCAGTTGTATTATTTGGAGGAACCCAGGAACTTCTGACAGCACATTCATTTCTACCTGTGTGAGATCTGTAAGTTGCTGACCAACTTGTGGATTGAAGATCAGTGGCATCGGTTAGCTTCCTTTTAAAAAAGATCTACAAAGCAACTTCTTGCCAGCTCTTAATTTCATTGGAAAATTACCACAAACTTTTACATATTTACACATTAAAATAGAAACATACTTGTAAAAATTGTGATACTCAGATGCGCACCATAATAGGGTGATTTCCAAAGTATTTTCACAGGCCACTCTAAACTTCTCAACCTTTACTGACTCCAAAGCCATTGTTGGCTTGTTTGCAGCCATGCACATAATGTACGTTGCACACACAATTTGTGGGACAAACCGATCCGAAGGAATTGAGCCAGTTGTAAACATTTATCTGAAGTACCAACTAGATAGCAATTGTTCAGAAGGTCACTTTATATGTAGGCCTAATGTTACGTTGTTGCAAAGTCCATATGGACAAGCAATGTTATGATTAGATCAGATTTATGCGCTACAAAATAGTGTATCTATACAAATATGTAAACTTTTGTCTGCTACATTTCTCTGAAACACACAAACATCCAATACATCAACTAACAAATTGGATCAACCTAATAAGCACTGTTTGGCTAAACAGCAAAATTAAGTTTGAAAAGCCCAGGGAAACTCTAGCGCGAATATAGAATAAAGATTTTAAGGTCCTAAATTGAAAAGTATGCCCTTGAATTAAACAGGTGATTTGTCAGTTTATTTATTTTGTGCAGCTATTTACTAATTTAGTTTGCTTATGGCCAACTCAAATTGATTTGCATTCCTCTCATACGAGCTAATCCAGATACCCCTATGGAAGACAAGACCTTAATCTTCCTCACAGAGTGTGAATTTCAAATCAGGCCCATGATTGGGTGATTCTGCACCCCCTTAGTACGATCATGTTTTCCATAGGGATTGTGTGGAATTAAACTAGAATAGCCAGATGTTGTCTATGTACATTGTATGCAGTAAGGTTTTACAATTTGAATTGTGAATTTCAATAATTCAATTATCTGATTGCGATGTACATATTTACATATGCGAGTGTTTTGCAGTGTGATATTGTGGCTGGTTCAATACACAATAATATTATTGCTAGTTAATTTAACCTAATTTGACAATGAAATACTATCAATTCCAATTATACATTGTATACTAGTATTTGACAGTATGATTGTTGCCACTCAGTCATCAACAACTTCTCCTAAACACCTTACTTCAAATTATATTGCTTTACTTAACAGAGTACTTAACCATGAACATTCCACATTATTACCTCATTAAACAATGTCTATTTATTCTAGATGCAAGATGTTTTCACCATTGTCAGCATCATGTTAAGCTGCCACGTTTACCTTGGTCACATCAAGGCTATCCAGCCTGGCTCAAATGGCAGCTGAGATGCAATACAATGCAACACAATGTAATGTATCAACAATAAGTTAGGAAAAAACACTTCCTCCTTATTCACAGGTTCTAGTTTCTAGGTCATGTATTTTGTATTGCTTATAGTTCTTTTACCACCATTATAGATTTCAACATTGAGTGGATGCATGGAAAACGCCCACTTTAATGCTCTGCATGCTAGCCATGCGTTTTAACGGAAAAAGTTGAAGTTTTGAAATATTTTCTCAAAATATCAAGAGCTATCTTAAGAACTACTGAACCAATACTAGGCTTGCTTGTACTCATTTTAATGCATTTTTACAACTTTGAAAAGTATGTATCCTGGGGTACTTATTTGTGTAGAATTCAAATCTGGCATCAGAAAACTTGTAACTCCTTTACTTTAAAAGATATAGGGCCCTGAAAATGCAACTTCGTCCATCCAGGACCAACTTTGGGGGTCAGAACTCCAAAAGTAAAAATAATTTTATTGTCCATTTTTTGCTAGTCAGAGCCCTTTGGTAGGACATTACTCTTATCCAAAATTGAACCTATTAGAATACTTTTAGCTGAGATATTACCCATGCAAAACCCCAATTGTACATATTTTGTACATTTTGACCCCCCTGAAAACCAATATCAGACATTTTGATCCACCATCAACTTCAGGTATGTTGAAAATATGTCCTTGGACAACATTTCTGAGAGATATTGGCTTTAGGACTCGATGACTTCAACACATCAGTGAGGTTTGCATTCTCCATAGAGTTGTACATAGGTCATTATACATGCGAAATCAAAAATGCGTACAACTCTATGGAGTAGGCAAACCTAAGTGATGTGTTGAAGCTCATCGAGTTACATTATTTTTTACACTGACCCCCCTAAATTTCAAATTGATGCCACGGGAAAACGAAATGGAGTATGAAGCTCAAATTTTCGGGATTGTACTTTCTCATCAATATCTACCACCACACAGAAAAAGAAAAAAAACTGAAGAGGTGCTGCGGTGCACCTCCCTGGAGTTGACATGGAATGGGTCAGTAGATAGTTACTTCATCAATAATTATATCAGCAGTAGAAAGCTACTTCATCAATACTTATATCAGCAGTAGATAGCTACTTCATCAATACTTATATCAGCAGTAAATAGTTACTTCATCAATACTTATATCAGCAGTAGATAGCTACTTCATCAATACTTATACCAGCAGTAGATCGCTACTTCATCAATACTTATATCAGAAGCAGATAGCTATTTCATCAATACTTATATCAGCAGTAGATAGCTATTTCATCAATACTGATATCAGCAGTAGATAGCTATATACTTTATCAATACTTATATCAGCAGTAGGTAGCTACTTCATCAATACTTATATCAGCAGTAGGTAGCTACTTCATCAATACTTATATCAGCAATAGATAGCTACTTTATCAATACGTATATCAGCAGTAGATAGCTACTTCATCAACACCAGTTGATAACCACTTCATTGATACATATATCAGGTCTAGGAAGGTGATGTAGATTTTTAGCCCATTAAGTCTCTGATATTTATTGGAGTTCATCCCTAAGTGTACTACATGATGGGGCAAGCAAGATTGGGACAAGTGTCTGCAAGCTTCTTCGAGTACACATCACTGCACCATTTAACTCATAAAACTGTAAAGTACCCAATGTGCTGACCTATAAAAAGAATCATGTTCATAAAATGCAAACATATGCGGCCTATATAAAATAGAGAGCCACATTTATTGCGCTGAAATGTGATTCCTGTGAAATACGATACATGGAACAGCTTGCATTATGTAATGAGTACATATCCGTGGGACATTTTAAATGTTTTGATAGCATGCGGTAAATGGCCTAAAGGTATTTAAATTTTGCTTTCATGGCACACCAGGAAATGAGTTTCGTCTCTATGGACACTTAAGGAATGATTTTACATCACTGACAAAAGAAAACATCTTTGCTTGAATTGTGTTATCAAAATATTTGGAAAATTCTTGAGGCCGGAATTTAGGTTAAAATGCTATAGGAAGGTAAAATATGAGGTAAAATCAGATTTAGTAAGTAGGTTAGATTTACTGCAGGGTAGAAGACTATAAAATACATGTCATCGTATATTAAGTTCAGACAATGCACAATACGATCACTGTTAGCTATAAGGTATAAATGAACTTAGGCTACACTTCACATCCAGAAATCTAGTACCACTTGTAAAAAGGTGCTATCCCATAAGGGCAGTTAACACATATTGAACTCCACCGTATCTTTAATTTAATTGCAGAGTGCATATGCGAACAGTTGTGTACATAAAACATTAAAGAGTTGCGGCGTAAAACATGTTAGGGTCATGGTACTTGTTTCACTGAACTGTATTCATTTATTCATTTTCGCATTCCTTCTTTACGTGGAAATTTGAGTCAGATCAAATATTTGCATTACAAACGTGGATCATAATGGCGGTTTCCTATACCTCCAGGTTTATTATGGTAAAAAACCTGACACTGCAGTTTAAATATATGAGCCAAGATATATCAATGATTGGCTGAGAGCAGCGTGTGAAAGAATGCGAGCAAGCAATTCAGGTCAATTCTACCTTTGATTGGAGGAAAAGTGATGGAAAAGTTTTTCCCACCTACTTCCTTTTTCATCAATACTTTTTTTACTATCTACTGTGGAAATATTACAGACTGGATGACTTTAAACAATCCAAACACTAGTTCCCTTGTTTTTGAGGTATGTTGGTTATGAACTATTGAATAACCTTGCAATTAAAAATTAATTTGTTCACATAACACTTCCATACAGCATCTGTCAATTTCATGTGTTCAAACAGACTTTCTGATTTAATTAATACTGCCTTAATTGAATACCAAACATTGCTAAATGAATGAAATTAGCTTGAAGCTATGCTTGTGAATATTCTGAAGATCTGTTTACACATTGACACATTTAGCGATTGAATGTTTATTTTGGTGCTGCTACATACTAAGTATAGCAAGTTTTGAAATATGGCTAAAACCACAGAATAAAGACCTGAGATATCCAACTCCATATTGTCCCTTGTGTAAACTGCAACACCAATGAATTTGTGACTTGTCGATACTGCTTATGTTTTGTGGCTTAGGACTTATAATTTGTTTTTAAATCAAGTCATTACAGAGTCATTACAAAAGAATAAAGTTATTGTTTTTAGCCGCTGTCGTGCCTCTATCATCTCTTATAACACAGGCGACATCATTATTTTAAGTAAAACAGCGAGGCATAGCCGAGTTGTTTTACACCAAAAATAAAGATATCGCCTATGTTATTTGAGACGATAGATGCACGACAAAAGATACATCACCTTTATTCTCATTCTTAAACACTTCAATTCAAATAAAAAAATATTATCATAAGTATACCAAGTTTTAATCAAATTTACAAGGAATTACCTATAGACCATGGGACAAGGCTTGCTAAGTGCTTCAGAAAGTAGTTTTCGTTCTCCCTTTCTGGGTAGAGGATGGTTTATACATGAAAATATAGATATTATATCACTGATCAATAATATAACATTTCCCACTTTCAAAAGTTGCACGTTACTGTGTAATTTAGGAGTTATTTGGGGTTAAAAATGTGTTTTTTGTGATTTTTTTTTTTTTTTTTCCAAAAATGTCAAATATTAAAATAGCTGTAACTTTCAAAATAAATTGAGTAGAAATTTCATTTCTATTGTAGATGTTACATATTACATGGATGTCTAACACTGGTGAATAAAAATGTCACAGCACAACTCTAAAATATAAAAAAATGGCAAAAACCATATTTTTGTGCTATTTCGACCATTTTTGAGCTAAAAATGTAATTTTTGCATGGGGAAAAAAATAAATATAAATTTTATTGATTTAAAAAATATGTCATTATGTCAACCTAGTTATTCTGAACAAAAAAGTTAATGATGGTGAATGTCTGTGACCTATAGTTTTTTGATCTATGGCCCTTTCAAATTCATATATGGACTAAAATAGCATGTTTTTGTTCAATATTTCCAATATTACGCCAAAAATGGTCCTTTATGGCCATTTTAACCAACTTGTTAGTTTTTGGATAGTGGGAACTTCACTTAATAATATGAACATGTAATTGTACTTTAATGGTAAGCTATTTCAAGATCCACTAGTATGCCCACTACCGTGGTAGCAGCAATTTTTTCTACTTTCAATGCAGTAAAATGATGACTAAAATGATTTTGCTGCCTTGAAAGTAATAAAATTTACGATATAATTGCTTCTGCCATGGAAACCGAGCTACCAGTGGATCTACAACTAGCTTAAAATGAAAGTACTATAATATATCCATAATATATGTGAAGTTCCCACTTTCAAACACTGAAAATTTTGTTAAAATTACAAAAAAGTACCATTTTCAGCCTAATATGTGACCGTACACCACGAATGAGCCGTAAATGTCCTCAATTGTATTCCGAGGTTACAGTGTAAAATGGGCATGAAGGTCGTATTCATAGGTACCTCAATTTGGTGCTACGTGTACCTCATTTAATGAGATACACGTAGCACCAAATTGAAATACCTATGAATATGACCTTCATGCCCATTTTACACTGTAACTCAGAATATAATTGAGGACATTTACGGCTCATTCGTGGTGTACGGTCACATATTGGAAAAATTGACAAAAACATGCTATTTTAGTCCATATGTGAATTTGAAAGGGCCATAGATCAAAAACTATAGGTCACAGACATTCACCATCATTCACCATTAACTTTTTTGTTCAGAATAACTAGGTTGATATAATGACATATTTTTTAAATCAAGAAAATATATATTTATTTTTTTTTTTTTTGCAAAAATTACATTTTTAGGTCAAAAATTGCTAAAATATCACAAAAATATTGTTTTTGCCATTTTTTTATATTTAGAGTTGTGCTATGACATTTTATTCACCAGTGTTGGAAATCCATATGACATGTAACATCTACAATAGAAATGAAATTTCTACTCAATTTATTTTTAAAGTTACAGCTAATTTAATAGTTGACATTTTTGGGCAAAAATGGAAAAAAATCACGAAAAACACATTTTTAACCCCAAATAACTCCTAAATGAGTACAGTAAAAAGTGGGAACTTTTTGGATATTAATTCAGACATACATTTACTCTTGATTTGTTATGTTTTTATGTTCTGCCCAAGAGTGGACTACGGAAGTGAAAGATAAATGCCCATGTCCCATAGTCTACTAGGGCTTAGAATCGATCAGTCCCATTGCTGCTATGCACCTCAGATCGGTTTAAATAGCACATTCAAGTATCGCATCAGCACACACACTCTGAACCATGTTATATCTTGTCATATCCAATAGCTAAGAACCAATAAGATTGCAAGAATTTTCTCAAGTGTTTGAGAATAATAATTAAAGAGTGTGGATCTACTGCTGATATTGGTAATTATGAAGCAACTATCTGCTGCTGATATATGTGTTCATGAAGCTACTACTATCTACTGCTAATATTGATACTGATGAAGTAGCTATCTACTGCTGATACAGGTATTGATGAAGTAGCTGTCTACTACTGATATAGGTATTGGTGAAGTAGCTATCTACTGCTGATATAGGTATTGATGAAGTAGCTATCTACTGCTGATATAGGTATTGATGAAGTAACTATCTACTTTACTGATATCTGTGTTAATAAAGTCACAATCTAATTCTGATATTGGTGTTGTTGATGTAGCTATCTACTAATGATAATAGCATTTATGAAATAACTATCTACTGCTTGTATTGGTGTTGATGAAGTAATTACCTATTGCTGATATTGGTGTTGGTGGAGCAGCTTTTATGCATTAAGTAGGTAATGGTGACACAACCATTTTGCTCTATATTACAAGAATGAAAATCATACCACAAGTTTTAAAGAATCAATAGTGTTTCCTTTGTCATCTAGTTTTCTTGATGGTTCTTAAATTGATTTTCTGTCCATAGTTGGACACATCTCCTCTGGGTTAAAACAAAAATGAGTAAAACTTGAGGATTGTTTCATCTCCTAGAGCAGATCACCTCTCTGGACAGACAGGTGTCTGCAAAACACTTGAGACAGTCATGGAACCCGTCTAGCCAAATTGATGTGACACTGTCTGGCTTAGATTAGCACCAATTTGTACCTATCATTCACAACAACAATAGCTTCAATGTTACTTCCGAGTTGTGTTTAAAGCTCAACACAAATGGTTAGTTAAAACAAATTTGTTATTGTAGTCAACAATGTAATGTATCCTCAATCAGCTATCACATATTTGTTTTGATCGCAACAATAACTCACTTGAGGCTCACTCTGCAAGAAACAATACTCCAAGTTTCCATACTTTTGCATTCTTATGTAAACTCTTTCGATTAAAAATAACCATCATGTTATCTTTCCTGTAGTTTACAAATCAATTAACAGGACATCGCCATATTGGGCTATTCCATTTAAAATCCACACTACCCCTGTGGAATATTTTGGAAATATCTGCCACAGGGGGTGTATGAATTTCAAATGGAAGTAACAAATTAGTAGCTCCATTTGAATTCCTTTAACCCTCTGAGAACGTTTCAGCCTGAATCTTTCACTGAGGGAGATGGAAATTCAAATGGAGCTGCTAATGTGTTAATTCCATTTGAAATTCATCCTCCCCCTGTGGCAGATATTTCCAAAATTTTCCACAAGAGGAGTGTGGATTTTAATGGAATAGCCCATTCTATCATCTCATCAAGTCTAATAATAGAACTGACTACAGCAATTTGGCAATTTCAATTTCTATACTTGGCTACATTTCATGTATCAAAAATAACTTAAGTAATATGCAGCAGTCTGAGTTCAATTTGATGATTGGTCTAACCTATGGTAGTACTATATTTGGTGGGTAAATGTGCTATTAAAGTTGAAAAACATACAACCCTATGAAAGATATGCATATCAATTTGTAAGCGCTCTTTCGCAAAGTCATAGTTCATTGAATAGTAACTTTTGTACCAGATTTGCAATTTAAAGAGAATTGGCCATTGCTCATTCTAATGAGGCTAGTATAAGGACAATATGTGACGTGTCATGTCAAAAGGAGACACTTTTGGGCAGGTTATCAATTTTGAGGTTTCTACATATCTTAAATAAAGAGATATTTTGCTCCACATACACGCGTTTTTCCAATGAAATCGGACATTCCTAAGTGAAGATATTGAGTTCATAAATTATGGTATTATAAAATTGAAAACTGAGATATCGGCCTTTAAAAATATTATTGACAATGTTGAGAGTAGGAATTACCTGCAAAAATGTGTCAAAAATACAAGATGCCAGTTATATTCGGTCTAAAACTATCTGACAATATTTTTAACATTAATAACATCACAAATTTGCAAAAATCCAAATTGTGAAAAAATCACCCACGGGCAGATTTTTGGCTATTTCTCCATTTATGATCCTGCCCAAAAGTGTCTCCTTTTGACATGACACGTCACATATAAGCATGCTCTTTCATTTAATGACATAAAATCTGAAAAATATTGTGAGGATCACTTGAGGTTTTGACATTTAATACCTACATTTTGGTCAAAAATTCTGCTTCGATAAGTCATTTTCAACATATTTACCACATTCGCCTTGCTATAAACATAGAATTGTGTTATCTGTTGACCTAATGAAAAAAAAAGTGTTTTTAGGGGGAAGTGTTAACTTTCATTCCATATTAAAAAAAATCTGATTGGATGAAGGGAACACTTGAGGTTTTGAGAAAAACCAATCACAGAGGCCTATTTTCCAGCTAGAAGCTCACACAGCTCTTATGATGCTATGCACTCAACCATGTAGTGTAATGAAAGACCGTGTAGAGACAATTCACTGCTAGCTTGGACGAAATTGTGTGCTCAGGTGTATCGAGGTGGAAACTGTGCATAGATGATTTACAAGATAATTGTTTTTGTAGCCAAACCTTTCCCTATATTCTTAATCTTTCACACAAGGAGTGTGAATTTCAACTGGGGTTACCTGAATGGATGACTAAATTAAAAAATAGGGGTTGTATGGATTTCAACCAAAATACCGAAAAAACCAAAAAAACAAACTAATGTTGCCTTTGTCACTTCCCTTTCTTAGACACAAACATAAAAGTGCTAGAAAAATTGCTACAATAAGGGGCAACGATGCTACGCTGGGGTTTATTCAGACAAATGTCTATTACCTGGTAATGGATCACACATTTCACTCATCATCTGTTACCAATAGATTTATGGTTTCATCTGTTTTGAGTAGTGTTGATGTATGCACAGTGTAAACCTGATTGAAAAGCAATTCATCTTGTGACAGGCATGGTACCAAGCAATAACAGTGTCCATCAATTGACAATCTGATGATTGGCATCCTGAAGCAATTCTATTAATTTTTAACTGACTAGGCAATCAGAAAGTAGGAAATAGCCCTTACCCAAACCTAATATAACACTTAACCTTAACCATGGTACAAACCAGCCTAACCATGGTACAAACTTGCCTAACCATGGTACAAACCAGCCTAACCATGGTACAAACCAGCACTATATTCAAACTATAAGGTATAAAACAACATTTTATCCACATCTTTAAGTACGAAACAACACTGTACCTTAACCTAAGGTACCAGTACCAAACAACAATGCACCATAACCCTATGGCACCAAACAGGGTCTTAGCTAGGATTTTACAATTTACAAGTGCCTGTCATTTTCACCAAAACTGCCAGTCCCTGAAAACATAAATCAAACATCTGCTCTGCCCCTTCTGGGGGGTTCAGTCAGTTCAAACAGCTATTGCTATAGCCTTGATTTATTAGTCTGGCCTTGTTTTGAGTTCACAGAACTTATTCAAGCATGTAGAATTTAGCGTATGTCACAGCCTGTCCCAGGAGCAAACTGCCCATCCAAAATGATGGGTGGACGGGTGGCTAGCTAACACCCTGGTACCAAATAACACAGTACCCTAACACTACAGAACTTGACAACCCAAATCCTATCCCTACCCTAGTCAAGCTTCATAAAACTGAAATAATTTACATGATCCAAACATTTATTTGTTGTTGTTGTTGATTTCATATTTGTGGGGGCATACTGCATATGTGTATACATATAATGCTTCAATCCATAGTACTACACGTATCTGACCGACTGTGTCAGGTGTAAGTAATGCAAAATTATCTGTCCCATAACAACAGCATAGAATTCCCTCTTTAACCTACTACTACTATGTCTGCATACATATCCTGTATGTATTAATGCATCTGTAATGTCTGTCTAGCAATCAAGAATGCTCCCATGCCTCATAATACCAATGTGATGAGGTTTGCCCATTGGGGATGGACTAATGATCAAAGCCTACCTAGACGAGGGATGGATGGAATGCTTGATGCAGATTGACATATTCATTGTTAGTATCCGGAGCATATGTGACGCAGTCAACTAAAATGAGTCCACGATTGTTTGAACGTATGTCAAATACAGTCACTTTTAACAAAAGGTGAAGACTGATGGTGCTGGTTTTATCTTAAATCTTGTTTTCTTCTTCACAAGGGTTAGAAGGGTTAGACACTGGCATTAAGGTTAGCAACTATTCTAAACTGTTGCAATTTGGTAGTTCACAGCATCTTGCGAATGGTAGTGAGCTTTAGCAAAAATTGCATTGATCATTTCATAGACTGCATATGTGTATACATGTAATATTTTGATCCATTCCATAGTAACACGTATCTGACTGTGTATGGTGTAACTAAGGCATTATTATCTATCCCATAACAGCAGCATTGAATTCCCTCTTTAACCTACTACTACTATGTCTGCATACATATCCTTTATGTATTAATGCATCTGTAATGTCTGTCTAGCAATCAAGAATGCTCCCATGCCTCATAATACCAATGTGATGAGGTTTGCCCAATGGGGACGGACTAATGATCAAAGCCTACCTAGACCAGGGATGGATGGAATGCTTGATGCAGATTGACATATTCATTGTTTGTATCCGGAGCATATGTGACGCAGTCAACTAAAATGAGTCCACGATTGTTTGAGCATGTCAAATATAGTCACTTTTAAGAAAAGGTGAACACTGATGGTGCTATTTTATCTTCAATCTTGTTTTCTTCTTCACAAGGGTTAGAAGGGTTAGACACTGGCATTAAGGTTAGCAACTATTCTAAACTGTTGCAATTTGGTAGTTCACAGCATCTTGCTGCGAATGGTAGTGAGCTTTAGCAAAAATTGCATTGATCATTTCATAGACTGCATATGTGTATACATGTAATATTTTGATCCATTCCATAGTAACACGTATCTGACTGTGTATGGTGTAACTAAGGCATTATTATCTATCCCATAACAGCAGCATTGAATTCCCTCTTTAACCTACTACTACTATGTCTGCATACATATCCTGTATGTATTAATGCATCTGTAATGTCTGTCTAGCAATCAAGAATGCTCCCATGCCTCATAATACCAACGTGATGAGGTTTGCCCATTGGGGATGGACTAATGATCAAAGCCTACCTAGACGAGGGATGGATGGATGGAATGCTTGATGCAGATTGACATATTCATTGTTAGTATCCGGAGCATATGTGACGCAGTCAACTAAAATGAGTCCACGATT
The DNA here is from genome assembly GCF_039555335.1 of Amphiura filiformis. NCBI lineage: Eukaryota > Metazoa > Echinodermata > Ophiuroidea > Amphilepidida > Amphiuridae > Amphiura > Amphiura filiformis. Next base: position 31,102,284 of record NC_092633.1, on the reverse strand, counting down.
GTTTGAACGTATGTCAAATACAGTCACTTTTAACAAAAGGTGAAGACTGATGGTGCTTTTTTTTATCTTAAATCTTGTTTTCTTCTTCACAAGGGTTAGAAGGGTTAGACACTGGCATTAAGGTTAGCAACTATTCTAAACTGTTGCAATTTGGTAGTTCACAGCATCTTGCGAATGGTAGTGAGCTTTAGCAAAAATTGCATTGATCATTTCATAGACTGCATATGTGTATACATGTAATATTTTGATCCATTCCATAGTAACACGTATCTGACTGTGTATGGTGTAACTAAGGCATTATTATCTATCCCATAACAGCAGCATTGAATTCCCTCTTTAACCTACTACTACTATGTCTGCATACATATCCTTTATGTATTAATGCATCTGTAATGTCTGTCTAGCAATCAAGAATGCTCCCATGCCTCATAATACCAATGTGATGAGGTTTGCCCATTGGGGACGGACTAATGATCAAAGCCTACCTAGACGAGGGATGGATGGAATGCTTGATGCAGATTGACATATTCATTGTTAGTATCCGGAGCATATGTGACGCAGTCAACGAAAATGAGTCCACAGTTGTTGATAAAGATACGAAAATCTATGTTAAAAATATGAGTGCAGGATAGTGTAATAGCTATTGGTATTGTCCGGGTCTAGAATTGAACATTATATAATGTTTTGTTAAGAAATTTAATAAATGATCACATCAAACAACCGTGAGCCTGATGCCGACCACATTTAATTTGGGAACTTTTTTACAAATCAATCAATGTACATTATATAAGACACAACATTTGCTGCAAAAACATGTCTCAATTTGAATCAATATATAGTTTCTCAGTTATAAACAGTTTTAGTTTATCTTAATGTAAAACAAAAACACTTGCATGTCTGCTTTTACCATTACCGAAAAGCATTTTATTACATTCAACTAATTTTGCATGAATGCATCCCACATACGAATGCCCGCTATTAGATTTAAATAAAATCAAGCTACTTTTTTTGTGTGGGCGGGATCTTACTTGTTGGTTCGGTGACATGACATACCTATGAATGTTGACACAATTTTGTCAATTACAGGTGACATCATTTTACATTCAATCATAATTAACTTTTTTCTTGAATATAAACTGTGTGTGTAAGCTGATAAGTAATTGCTCAATCTTACAGAGCCTGCCAACCAAATTATTTCAATTTTGAGTAGGGATAAAAATGTTCTGCTTGATGGGAAATATTCTACTGTTACTTGACAGAAAGCTTTTGCATTTCAAAATTACTGTTCATACCTACAAATGTGTAGCAACAAAACATTACAACTTCATCAGGTATCGGCAAGATGATTTTTAAGATCATAGTTTACAACAACTAGAGAATACAAGGTATTACATCAAATTCTGCCGGTGTTGCATGCTATATCCTTATCATACAGGGAATAGAGCCATATGAGTACATTGTCTTCATAACATACACATTTTTCATATCAAAGACTTCATTTACAACTAATACTGCACTCGCATTACATTTCTCCACATGGGAGTCAACTGCAGATGACACTTTGAAATTTTTTTTTTAAATTTAAAAATTTCAGAATTGTGAATTTTCATGACCATATTTGGAATCAGCATGAAAAATGCATTAAAATGAGTACAAACAAGCCTAGTATTGTTGCAGTGGCTCTTGAGATAACTCTTGATATTTTGAGAAAATATCTTAAAATGTGGCACTTTTTATTAAATTGAAGCCTATGGCTAGCACGCAAAGCATTAAAGACATTTTGTCTTCAACTTTGATTTGTAGTTTCATAAGGCTAATGGAACTCGATTGTTAGTTTCCTATTGACCTCCCGCATCACTTTTTCCATTTGACCAAAACTTTCATTATTTTCATAAAAAGTCAATGATCTGAAAATTGAAATGGAAATAATCAAAATTGAAACTCTCAAAATGTCTGACATCCCCTGCTGATCATAATCAGCAGGTTTTCTTAGTTGTAGGGGTAGAGGATGTAGTAAATAATGGAAATTTAAGGATTACCTCATCATGTTTCTAGTGATTACAAAAATTGCAAATTTCTTTTCATAAAATGAAAACAAATTCAAATCTTTTCTCAATCTGTTGCAAAATGTCTGTAAAGATGATCTAAGCATTAATATTTAATACCGGTTTTGAGATGGTCTTTCATCAACAATATATACTTTGGTACTAAAATTTGGAGAAAGCTGTTCATAAAATCATTGATTTGTTGACATAATGGATTATGAAAAGAGACCGAATAATGAATAATGAAATAGCGACCTCGTCCTTTTTTTCAAACAAACTAATAATCGAGTTCCATTGGCCTAATCTGCCAAATTTAAAGAGGTGCAATACTTTAGGATTGCAATTAAAAAGGTTGCATTTGAACGTTGACTTGGTCATCAATCATTTGAAATATATTAGAACGAGTCCTGTGGCATAGCAAATATGTGAACAAAAAATCTTAATGAATTGACTGACCTTTGCTGACCATAAAGAATAATGGCTGTTAAATCTAGACATACCACGACTTAATTTTTCTAGTGTATATACAGTAAAACACATGAAATTAATCTACCATAACGATAAAAGATGAAATGAATCAACCGTAACAATCACACATGTAAGTACTATGTCAGCTGATACCGTCAAAATTTAAGATATTATTCCCACATTATCCCTTTAAAGCCGGATTCATTTCCTGAAAAAAAATTCCATTTCCTAAAGTCACGTATGACTGTAACAAGTCTAACTTTTTATTTAAGTTGACGATAGTACAACTGTAACCAGTTGAAGCTGCCGACTATTCAGATCCAGATGTAATTTCCTGAAACTTTGCATCTCTGAACAATAAAAGGAAATCGACCCTAACAATAAAAACATACAAAAAATATTAAATTCTAAAAATAAAAGCAATTCTTTTCTGCCTTTTCATGTATTTTGATGTTTTTTATCATGTTTTTTTATGATGGTAATGAAGTAAACCTGTAAACTAGAAATAAATCAACCGTAACAATAAAAACATGAAATCAAGCAACTCTATAAAACATTCTTGGCCCATTACCACAAACAAATATCTATGCCTAACTCAGGTAAATCAATTTATCTATAAATTTCAAAAACCAATCTCATTGTATATCTCACAGAGTTTGCACAATTTTGTACAAATTTATTTTATGAAATTGCATGGCCTAAATTCTTGCTGTAAGTCAGTTTGTACCTGCTTGTACTATGTCTGTTCAGCATGTTCTGGTAAAGCAATGTCTTCATAAAATCCATTCCAGAGAAATTTGATAGATTTTCTATTCTACTATTATAAACCCACAATTTCATCACTTTTCCTCACCCAGTCACTCACCTGGAGAGAAGCTAAAATTAGATGTTTTTGTAAAAAAAGTTAAACTATCAAACTCTGGTGACACTCAGTTTTCATTTAAAGATCCGTGGCCCGATTGACAGCCTCATCCCCTAATTTTATTCATCAAACCAGAGATTTTGGTATCAGAAGAAAGCTCATATTTTTCTCATTACCTCAGTGAAATTTTACGTCTGAGATATGTTTTGTTTAAATGGTGTGAACAAAAACTTAGTGATTGCGGTTACCACACTGGAAGTGTATGTCCGATGGGGCATTGTTATACATGTTTCTGCTTCTCAATCTAAGATAGAAAAGAGAACATGAAAAATTGGACCACACCTCTTTATGCAGTCAAATGTGTAAGTGTGGTTTATGTAACAGACAGAAGTGCGAACAAACAATGTAGATACTCAAGTTTGGTACTGACTGTAATGTGAACAAGGGGGAAGGAAACAGTGACTGTTAACAAGGACTGTTCTGGTTCTTACATTAGACAGCATCAAAAACATTGATGACACTGCATGGCAGGCAGGCAGGAAGACAGGTATGGGACTTCAGCTGTTTTATGGGTGAAAATATCAATTTGTGGAGCCACAAAATACACATATCTCAATGTGGAACCACAAATATATTTTACAGCAAAACAGAACTCTCCAATCTGCTGCTGATGAAGCAATCTCCCTTGCAACTCCATCAAAGTGGAATAACTTACCTCCTGCCATCTAATCTGACAGCTCACTTCCGGTATTCGAAAAGCGGTGTGTTCTAAAATAACATTTACTTCCACACCACTGTATGTCATGCTTGTTCTTGCTTGTTATAAATATCTGCTTTGTATATTTTCATGTTGATACTTTTGTAATGTGCCATGGTCTTAATATCCATTGTATGTATCTAAATGTATGATTTCCCTAAAAATTTATCTTCAATTTTCATGCTGGTTAAATTCAACTTGACTGTTAATGAATACTGCAGGACCACACCCAATGAAAGACTAACTATTTCACTCACCTTCGTGCAATTGAATTGTTTTGTGCAATTGTGCCAAGTATATTTTCCTACACTACAGCTTTAAGTCCTGTGGAGGAGGCTTGCAGATGGATAGCTTGCCCTAAGCGACAAAAATCACATTACCTATCCTGAATATTCATCTACAGGATTTCTGCACTTGTAAGTCTAAATTCAAGTGGCGAAGTGTCACACAATGACACACAGTCAGCTTACACTGCAAATGCACTGGGGTAAAGGGATAATGTGCTCCCGAACCAGACTAATCAGTCATTTCACATGACATGGAAGTCAGTAAACAGTGGATTTAAAAAATTTGAATTTAAAAATTAATTGATACTAGTGCTGGAGGCTGCCATTACTGTGTGAAGACAGGAAAGTGACTTTTCACAGTGAGTTAGTACTCATGTACTTTTGAATGAAAATGTAGTAAGCATGGTTGGGTTTACAGCTAAATTGATAATTGTTTCCAAGTTTGTGATTGCAAAAGAAAACTTAATGTCATCAAAGTTTTAATTCTGTCAGAACTCGGAAGGCATTTTCTAAACTTCATTTGTCAATTTGCACACACGCAGTGTAGAATTAACGACCCAGATAAGTTCCAAACAACTTTCATGAAAACTCACTGAACATTTCCTATTCTTTGAAAAGTTTTCTGTGTGTATGGTCAATCACCAGAGAAGATTTTGTGACAGAATCCTTTGCAACATGATACATCACCTCATTTGAAATGGGAGAATTGCATAATGGGAAGTGTATCACCTTTCACTTGGGGTCTTCTTATGGCAGCACATATGGCAGGCAACCTGACTTTTTTTTCTTTTGAACATTGAATTTACATATTTGTGGTGTGATCAAGCAAAATCAATCTGAAGTCGGGCATATTCAATTTTTCAGTTTTCTACATGTTTGTATAAGGCATTTGCAAAGCTACATTTTGCAGAAAACCCCATTGAAATTGAACATTTAGTTCCAAAGATCTGAACAGTTGAAGTGTTTGCAAAACAAAAGACATCAACAGAAATTATTTCCTTTGTTTGGCTGTATCTGGAAATTAATATTTCCGACTGATTTTGCTTGATTGCATCACATTTGATGTTATTGCGTTAATGTATCTCTGTAAATTGATTTAAGGTTTGACACTATTTTAAAGTGTTGCGATTTGGTAGTTCACAGCATCTTGCAAATGGTAGTCAGCTTTGGCAAAAATCGCATTGCTCATGATAGCGAGTATGTAGAAGACTTCAAATATCACAGATATACTTTTGTAGGTCCTGTGGTTCTTGAGTTATGTTGTAGGAGGGCTAAATACCTGCAACACTTACATAAACATACATAACTCATTAACAATGATAAATCAAGCAAGATTTGAAAGTATATGGTTTGTAGAATGAACTTTTGCAAAACTACTTCAAAATGTTGATTTACATAATGAAAATCTACATTTTTTGACTGCTTCGACCAACAGTACCTTGTCTACCCTTAAAACCAAGCCTTGATTATATCTTTCATAAGTTAGGTATGATGTGTCCTGGCAAACCACTTTTCCTTTTTCCACCATTCAATTGGTGGAAACAGGTTTTACAATTTTGAAAATTAGGATCTCAGGTTTAATTTTCATAAATTTTCGTACTCCACCCATGTCATAATTGGATTTTTAATACAGCTGGTCTGCCACTGTACTTATATATGTAGCCACTGGCATTTAAGAGTTCACATGCAACTTATCTTTAGTGGGTGAATTGTTTGTGTATGTTGGAGTGTGGGGGTACGTTTGTTTTTACCGACAAATGTGGACTCACCCTTGACATTTCAATCATAAAGTGTGGACCCACAGTAACCATGGACGGCCACAGTCGTACTTAAGAGCAACAGAGGCGCCACATGCCATGATAATGCATATGGGTATAGGTCCATCGTAAGTGTAATACCAGGTCCACAATTTGGCAGTTAAATATCTTATCTTACCACAAAAGTCCACGCTTTCAATACTGAAATGTCAGTGCATAGAGGTCCACAGTTAACTGTTAACTACATCTATATATATAGAAGGCTCATAGGGTCCATGTTTGTCAGTGAAAACATGTAGGTGTGTGGGGTGTGGGGTGGGTGGACCGGGGGGTAGAAGTGTGTAATAATCATGAAAATATAAATGTATGTCAAAGTTGACTTTACCATTTGACCAGCCTACATTTGACTGTTTTGTTATCTTGTTAATTTACTCGATTAAGCTTTAAGCTGGCATGTACAGCTAATTTCTAATAAACTCCCCAGCACTAACCTAAATAAAAAGGTTCAACTTCCACACCATCAATTGCATGATTCAGGTCTATAAGACTTCTTGTTTTGACAGCATTTCCCTCATAATGTTTTCAATAATTATTTTGTTTTTCAAACTAAGCAATACAATTATGTGTTCTGCTATTTGTGCAGCTTGGCTCGTGCATATCAAATCATTGGTATAACTATTTTGTAATAGCAATACTGGAGTTGGGAGTTCAATTAATGTAATGGGCTATTCACTTTAAAATCCACACTACCCCTGTGGAAGATTTGGGAAATATCTTGCACAGGGGGAGTATGGATTTCAAATGGAATCAACACGTTAGCAGCTCCACTTGAAACTCACCCTCCCTCAGGGGAAGATTCAGGTTGAATCTTTCTCAAAGGGTGTATGAAATTCAAATGGAACTGCCTAATGTACCCATTCCATTTGAAATTCATACTCCCCCTGTGGAAGATATTTCCAAAATCTTCCACAGGGGGAGTGTGGATTTTAAGTGGAATATCCCAATCAGAATTGTAGCCTACTGCGTGTGGCGTCCTAGCATAACAGAAAGTATTACCTTAATACTATTTCAATACTGATAAAGGCCACATCCTGACTTCCTGATAATAAATGGTATGTAATCAGAAGTGTAGCCTGCTGGGTGTATTCTAGTATTATAGAAAGTATTACTTTAATACCATTCCAATAATGATGAAGGTGACATCCTGACTACAACATATAACAATGATATGTCTATTTAACCCCATGAGAACTACCTGCCGATTGGCCAAAAAGAAGTTTCCATTATCAATTGGACCAATCAGCAACATTGTTAGAATAATTTCACCACACAAAAATTGGGGTGAATTATTTGCAAAGCTCCATTCTGATTGGTGATTAAAGTGAAGATATCATGTAATTAACCAATCAGAGGCAGTGTTAGATTGGCAGGTAGTACTCAGGGGGTTAAATTGATTCACTTTGTTGTGAGACTGATTTAGATGAAACATGACAGTCTAGTTCATTTTGATAACCAGGGTGGCCTAATATGATTATTAATTATGCCTGGAAGATGGACAATTCATAAGGAGTGATACCTTAATGAATGTTGACAAGCCTTTTAGATAGACCGACACTAACTGACTAATACAATGCAAAGCTTGTATGCCCACTTTTAAAAAAAGTAATGAGATTTACTCAAAGTCAATTACTTTAAAATCATCCAAAGTTTTGACCCAAAAATATGAGGCGCTTTAATAACATGGTGAGTTCATATGAGAACTTCTACTGCATATTTATACATAGATAGTTTTTTGTCTTCAATTGCCAAGTACGATTACTGCATAGAGCAACAAAGTTGAGTAAATAAAAACCTTAAAATAATGATGCAGTAATTTCTCGGAGTCCACATTAAGCATTAATAACATGTTTATTTCTGCAACTGATAATTGATTAATTATGGTAGCTACATGCAATGTCATGCATCTATAATATTGCAGATATTGGTTCTGATGAAATGATTATTACCAATATTACTGATATTGGTGTCGATAAAGTAGTCATTTGCTACTGATGTTGGTGCTGACAAAACAACTATCTACTACTGATATTGGTGAAGTAGCTATCTACAGCTGATATTGGTATTGATGAAGTAGCTATCTACAGCTGATACTGGTGTTGATGAAGTAGCTATCTACAGCTGATATTGGTGTCGATGAAGTAGCTATCTACAGTTGATATTGGTGTTGATGAAGTAGCTATCTACTGCTGATATTGGTGTTGATGAAGTAGCTATTCGCTGCTGCTATATTGGTGTTGATGAAGTAGCCATCTACTGCAAATGTTGTATGTAGATGAAGTAACTATCTACAGCTGATATTGGTGTAGATGAAATAACTGTCTACAAATGATAATGGTGTGGATGAAGGAACTATTTACAGCTGATACTGGTGCAGATAACACACAATATTGATATCAGTAGTTGAAATAACTGTCAACTACTAATATTGGTGTTGCTGAAGTAGCTATCCACTGCTGCTGTTAGTGTCGATAGAGTAACTATCTACATATTGGTGCAGATAAAGTAACTGTCTAATACTGATATCGGTGTTGATGAAGTAACTCTCTACTGGCAATATTGGTGATGATGAAATTGCCATGCACAGCTGATATTTGTTTTAGTAAAGTAACAATCTAATTACTACTAATTCTGGTATTGATGAAATAGCCATCTACTGTACTATATAATGCTAATGTTGGAGCTGTTGACATAGCTATTTAGATCCAAAATTGGTGTTGGCAAAGTTTTTGTACTGCTGATGTTAACATTGATATTAATGAGGAACTGCTGATACCAGTGTTATTGAAATACCTTATCCATCTTATTGATAAAGTGAGTGGAAAGCAAAGTATTAGGTCTACGTACCACAGGAGTTTCAGATATAGTGCTGTCTGAAAAGGTATGATTTATTTAAATAAATGCCTACTGTCTTGAAACTGATAAGACAAAAGCCATCCCTTTAAATTGACTAGCTCGTAGCAACCCTGGGAACAATAATCCAGTACTTTCCAGCACATACTCATCCCAATCATTACCTGAACCAGGCATTACACTTTCTTCAAATCTCCTCATATATGTTTGTTTTTAAAAATAACTCTTTCTTGTATGGCTTGGAATTGAATTTGTATTCTCGTCCCTTGTCATTTACTCACGGGCATGGACTATACACAGGAAAAAGGAGATCAATGCTGATACTATTCTACGGCTCAATACACCTTGTGTGTCTGTCCCTAGATAGGATCAAGACACGCTAAGACAAGATTTTGACGTGCATTTGTAAGGAAATTGATGTTATCATAAGGAAGTATCATCAAACATAGAAATGTTAACATTATCCATGCCTACATAATATCCATGTTTGTTTTTAGACTAGCATGTTACTCCTGGAGGTAATCTTCCCAGGGTTTTCTTCCTATTGTACCACATTGTATCATTTTATAACTCTAGTATGTTGCATTTCATGTGCACTTTATAGGTGACTACCATAAAAACTTGATAATTAGCATATGTGCTTACTATCAAGCATTTTAAAACATGCATACATGAACAGCCCCATCCACGAAAGTGTAAAGGGTTTTGAGCAAATCATTGATACACATATGTACGAATAAGTAAACCTGCAAATGTGTGCCTCAACCCCATTTGCTCAGTTGGTAAAGCACCGGACTTTGCCACTTTGGTACAATTTCACGTTTTCAAAAGCGCTCGATAGTAAGCACATTATGCTAACTATCGAGTTTTTACGGTAGTGCTGTCTGAATGTAATGCAAAGGTATGATTTATTTGAATAAAAGTATACGGTCTTCAAACTGATAAGACAAAAGCCATCCCTTTAATCTGACTAGCTCATAGCAACCCTGGGAACAATAATCCAGTACTTTCCAGCACATACTCATCCCAATCATTACCTGAACCAGGCATTACACTTTCTTCAAATCTACTCATATGTTTGTTTTTAAAAATAACTCTTTCTTGTATGGCTTGGAATTGAATTTGTATTCTCGTCCCTTGTCATTTACTCACGGGCATGGACTATACACAGGAAAAAGGAGATCAATGCTGATACTATTCTACGGCTCAATACACCTTGTGTGTTTGTCCCTAGATAGGATCAAGACACGCTAAGACAAGATTTTGACGTGCATTTGTAAGGAAATTGATGTTATCTTAGGGAAGTATCATCAAACATAGAAATGTTAACATTATCCATGCCTACATAATATCCATGTTTGTTTTTAGACTGGCATGTTATTCCTGGAGGTAATCTTCCCAGGGTTTTCTTCCTATTGTACCACATTGTATCATTTTGTAATTCCAGTATGTTGCATTTCATGTGCCCTTTATAGGTGACTATTCTTTATGAGAACATTTATGACAGCCAACATTATTTGAATTATCAAATAGGGCATATTCTTTAAAGTATTTTAAATGTTTAAAGCCAGAATAAAAACATGAAGGAGTTTCCATGTCCTGCACTGTTATAAACTCTATTGAGTAGAATAATGTGAGGTGTGTGCTTCTGTTGAATGCAGTTATTAATAATATTAAAGCTAACTTTAGACTAGCATCTCATTCAAATCAGCATGACCAGTACACAATTTTTGTAAAAATTTGCCAAGCTCATTTTAGAATGCTTCTTTATAAAGTTTGAACACCAATAACCAAAAATAATAATGTTTAGTTCATTCTTCTTATTTCCACAAAAAAAACACCTCATGACTGTTAATGAACTTTGAAAAGAACTTGATGTTTGTTTGTTTGGAGGTGAGGTTAACAACACTCCTAGTTCTATCAACAGAAATATACAGTAAGCCAAATAATTAAGGTACCAGTTATATTCATCCCCTGTATATCCTAAACAAAGACAGATATGTCAAATTGGAACCAGCAGCCAACAGCTACATAATTTTTTTAGCTCGAATTTAAGACCTCGTTCATTGAAATTGTTCAAGAAATAAAGACACGGCGATCCAAAAACCCAAGGAAGATGCCATTTAAAAGTTGCAGTTTGCTCCATTGCATGCCCTATTGATTTGTACACAAAGCGTTCACGAACATGAGAACTGGCGCCATGCTTCCATTGATTAGCACATTAAAACCTAAGCGTCATAATTTCATTGATTAGAACACAAAAGTGCAACTTTTGATTCGTTTCTTCATTAGGTTTTAGATCACTGTTTCTTTAAGTCTCAACCAATTTAAAAAATAAAGTCATAAATCAGAGCTAAAGAGTACAGGTATTGGCTTCTTGTTTTAATTTGGACATATTTGTCTTTATTTAGGATATGCAGGTGTGAACACAACTGGTATCTGAATTCTTTTGCTTACTGTATTTCATGACATTTAATCTAATGCCTTGTTTTCACATTTTGCACCATCTGGTACCATTAGGCTATTCCAGTTGAAATTGTTACACCTTATTCCTCACACAGCGGGTATATATTTCAAATGGAGTTGCCCATTCAGGTAACCCTGTTTGAAATTCACACTCCTGGCATAGCAGATTAAGGTTATGTCTTCCATAGCGGGTGATGTATTTCAATTGGAACAGCCCATACAATGTGATTTGTCACACCAACCAATACATACACTTCATCACCACCAACATCAGCACATATAATCAGGTCAGTTCAAGAAATCATCACTTCACTTTCTAAATGAAATGAAAAACATGTTCTGTAGCCATAAGCGGTCCAGTCCAGGTCCCAACCATGGATCAACACACATAATGGTCTATGGGCTATTTTCAAAGAAAATATCAGTTTTTGTGTGGACATTGCTGCTCTAAGCAGCCAGCCACAGTTGTGCCCCAATCATGGCTCCGCTAAATGTAACACTGGAGATTTATTAACTACATTTCACACAGGGAAATTTTTATTTTTCTCCTTTAATGTTCACATTGCCTTTTTTTAAATTTTTACTTCATTTCCCTCCTTTTATGTATCTCCTTCTCTGTCTTATCAACATGATCAATGCTTTTCATATTAGTATTTCCTGCTTCTTTTCATGAATACATATTTTGCTTTTTTCTACAATGTAAAAAAAAGTAAATAAATTACAAAACGAAGAAAGCCACAAACAATAGTCAATTATCTAACATAGTCTCTGAGATGACAAAACTTTGTATATCTCCAAAACGTGAAATGTTCAAGAGAACAACAAACAACAACATATACATTAATGACAACCTTCCTTTGTCAAGAAACTATGTTTTGTATGCACTTTGCCAAAATAACCCTGAACACAAAGAAAGACAGAAAAATGAAGTTACATGGGTTTTGCACAATACTTATAATAACATTCCCTGTGCTACTGGCTGAAATATCTACTGATCAAACCTTGTAAACCACTGCACTTATAAGAGGCTTTGTCAGTGCTACAGTTGGGAAAATAAGGTGAGCGTGGGTTTATTATTGTTGCAGATATAGTCTGTATAGACCACTTGACATCATTGTTTATCAACTAAGGTGAGGGACTGGTCTATCGATATGCTTGAATGAACTGCTACACTGTTCAATGGCTTTCTTGTACTATATGAAATGTGGTGGGGGATTTAAAATGCACATGCCCTGAACAAACTACGATGTGTATGCACACTACAGGGCAAAGAACAATGGAAATTGCCATAATTCACGTGCATACTGCCGGGCAATGACGTCACATGTGAAGTGGTCTATACCTACCTCAAGTCAGTAGTTAGATATTGTTTTTTATCATATCTCTAAATGTAATGATGAGAAGTATATAAAAGTATAGATTTCCAGAAAGGAAATGATGCAAGGAATCCATGCAACTACCATAACAAATTCCTGCAAAAATGAACAATTTTAAGAAAATCTCACAATTAGAATTTTCTTTACTGACTCAAGGAAGGTATACTAGAGCTGCACAAGCTAAACTTGGTTTTGCCAGTATCAAGTCTGGCTTCTTAGCTCTAGAATGTCAGTACACAATCTCATTTTCAACAAAAAGTGAGATACAAGAATTTATCACCCCAGAGACAACCTGTACTTTCCTGTCCAACTGTCACCCTTTAGTACACAAGTACAAAAACCCTTATTCTAGAGTGTTGTTTTTCATTAAGATGAGAACATCGCCTTACTGCAGTATACATAAAACCATTGAACCTCAAGAAATGCACTTAAAATGCAGCATTTGCCATTCAAAGAGATAATTAATTGCCATAACTTGATTTGCATATTCCCTGAAGTGATTGCCTTTAGATCTCTCTCACCTGATTTCCGCCATTTAACACCCCGGTAGATACAATATGCATATATTCAATTAAGAGTTGAATTGTAAAAACATTGACGATTTCAATGTATTAGAAGTGGTATGGCATGATAGACATGAGATAAAAGAAAAGATTTTATGTCATGAGAATTCAGGATGTGTATAGCTTTGTCGGTCGCAACATATAGTGAGGTATGTGAATGACAAAATATGTTTCTGAGAACAACATGTTTGAAGGACATGTTACTTTATAAGGGAGTTGATACTCCTCCACTGTTATCTCTCAGTGGCCTGATTCCATTTGAAATTGAAGTTAAAGGTTTAAACTATTAAAGTGTATCTTTAATAGTTAAAAAGGAATAACTATTATAGGATGTAGCTAGCTCTAAACTTATATGTCACTATGTGAAACGGAAGATTTGGAAAAAAATCACCCTACGCCACTATTTGTTGCGACTGTTTGATACAATATGATATAATATTTGTTCAAAGGTCAAAGTCAATATAAGGTTTAAATGGTGTGAATTCCATTTCAAGTCTATTACATCTGGGGCCTAACCAGAAGAGTGCATGGTTGACACCCAAAAACACAACAACAACAACAACAAAAGTTTTAAAAAGTTGTCACAACCAAGAAGTTGCCATTTGACAAGAAAGTCAAAATGTTGAAAATAAAACATTTGGGACACTCCTTTCAAGCATTTTGTCTTCCATAAAATTTGCAGCAATAGTCCACTAATAAGATCTAGTCCTCAACAAATGAATGTCCTATAGATGAGTTGACCCGAATGTTTATCAACAAAGGCAAGGGACTGGTATATCAATATGCTTGAGCGAACTGCATATAACCACTACGCTGTTTAATAGCCTTCTTGTGATTTGGCGGTAGTTAAAAAAGCACGGGCCCTGAACAAAATATGATGTGTACGCTTACTTACGAAACAGGCAAACTATCTGTAATTAAATGACTCTAGCACCTGAAAACTTTGCTATACTGCTACTTTTTACAAATGTGTATTTTATCCTGAAACCTTTGAGCATAATTCAGTACATCTACTGGGCTATTCCGTTTAAAATCCACACCTCCCTGTGGAAGATTTATATTGCTACCTCAATTCCACCTGCACCAGAAGTAAAATCCGGTTGGATAAATCCACCTGTTTTTAGGTTGAATTCCAGCTGTACACCATTATAGTCTGGCTGTCCTGGGATTTGGAAATTACAGTTCTTGGCTCACAGCTGGTTTAAAAACAGTCAACATTCATCGCATATCAATAGCCTATATTAGTACCAACTAGGCGGGGATTGTGACGCACTACACCTGTCTATGTAGGCAAAAGCTGTTTGCAATTTTGTGTTTGTAGAATGAGGAAACCGTCACGTAGGCCATACATTCAAAGTTCTCAGTTTTACAGGTGCAAGATCAACGAGCAACTTAATACAACATAATAGGCAGTCAATGCTTTAGAATGTGTGCCAGTTTAAAATACTGAAAATCACAAAAAGGGTGGATTTATACTAATTCACCTACTAATGGAAGACTGGAAGTGAAATAAAAAGCAAGATATGATTCTAAGAAAGAAATACAACATTTTAGAACTAATTCTGATGTATAATGACTCTTCCTTTCCACTTTTCGTAAGTTTCTCCATCATCATTCATAACATGCAGAAATAGTAATTTTATATGGAGAGCTTGTCACATAGGTGCACAAAGGGGGGCACACCCACTAAATAAACTGAAATACACCAGCCCCATTTTACACAATTGTGAAAGTTTCAACTGGGTTTCCTTAAAGTAAAGATGAGTTGACTTCTGGCGTCAATGCCTGGCAGTATGCACACACATCATCACAATTTCCATTGTTTTGTGCCTGGCAGTATGGCTATTGAACAGTGTAGTGGTTACATGTGGTTCACTCAAGCATATCGATAAACCAGGCCCTTCCTTGTTATATCAACAGAAATAGATTTCATGACAGTTAATCTAATGCCTTGTTAGCTCTTTGTCTCACATTTTGCACCATCTTGTACCATTGGGCTATTCCAGTTGAAATTGTTACACCCCTTAATTCCTCACACAGGGGGTATACATTTCAAATGGAGTCGCCCATTCATGTAACCCTGTTTCATAACATGCAGAAATAGTAATTTTATATGGAGAGCTTGTCACATAGGTGCACAAAGGGGGGCACACCCACTAAATAAACTGAAATACACCAGCCCCATTTTACACAATTGTGAAAGTTTCAACTGGGTTTCCTTAAAGTAAAGATGAGTTGACTTCTGACGTCAATGCCTGGCAGTATGCACACACATCATCACAATTTCCATTGTTTTGTGCCTGGCAGTATGGCTATTGAACAGTGTAGTGGTTACATGTGGTTCACTCAAGCATATCGATAAACCAGGCCCTTGCTTTTGTTGATAAACATTGAGGTCAACTCATCTATAGAGTGTAATACAGTAAGAGTTTGATACATATCTAACTAATGGGCATGGACGATACACAGTAACTCTGAGAGCACCTGAACAAGGCCCTCTCAAATTTGGACACATTCTGTTTGAGACCCCACTACATTCACAAGACGTGTACTCAGCCGTGAAAAAGGTGATTGTTTCAAAAGTGATGTCACTCTAAAGGGGAATAAATTAGCTGTTCATTGATATGCAACACGATATGAATAAGTCACAAATAATCTGAGATATAGAAGCTTGAAAAAACTTTCCAAACTTTTGTTGAGGAGTTTATCATGCAAATATGAATCTCGATAATTAGCCAATGAAAAACAGGATTCTGATGTGACAAAAAAGTACACTAAAAACTGATCAAATGGGAGGTATAAGATGTGTTACCTAATAATGCGAAGAAAACTAGATATAAATTCTCTACTAATGAGAATTTCTTCAAATCTAAATTAAGGTGTGATATCTAATAATGCAAAGAAAATTGGATATAAATTCTCCCACTAATGAGAGTTTCTTCAAATTTCAAAGGAAACCTATTTTGACACGTTAATCACCGTGGAAAGCAATGCATGAAATGATATCATTACAATGTTGTCAACATCACTACACCTCATGAATTCATGTCACACTGCATTCATCAAATTCCCATCTATTGGTGCACATTTTAGCAACTCAATATTAATTTTGCTGAATTCACACATGAAAATATACTCATGTGGTTTACTAAAGTTTCACGCATCGCATTATATTTCAGTTTTCGGATTCAGGTGTAAATCAAACCACATTATTTTTTTTATGAATGTAACTGGAAATTGGATGTATCACTGAATTCAATAGAAACGTAACATTATCAAACAATACTTTCACAGGTTGGGGAAGTTTATAGCATTATATGATATATATGTGCGAACATTCACCTTGGAAACTGTACTTGGAGGAAAAACATTTTTTAACTATAAAAGTTGTATCATTATCATTAAAGTTACACACAAAAGTCACCTGGGAACCAAGGGAGAACAGTGCCAGTGCATTGATTGGTCACCCCAGGTTAAATAAGAAATAAAATTAATAAATAAAAAAGTATATTATGATACACACAGGCATATAAGGAAACACACACCTGAACATGACATGACATAACATAACAAGAGAATTTATACAGTGCCTAACCTGCAAGATCTAGGAAGGAAGGTAAAAAAGGAAGGTTTTATTTCAAACTCTAATGGTGACCCGCAGGTCAAATTGCTAGAATTGTACATTAAACACAACTAAACAGACACAATGCAATTTGCAGGCAGCAGCTTAATCAGCGCCAATATTGCAACATTGAAACAAACAACTATACAAACATCAATCCAACCCAACCACATCCCCCCAAGTAGGCAATGAGGATAAAGTGCCTTGCCCAAGGACACAACACGTTGGCACGGCGGGCTCGAACTCACAACCTATGGATTGTGAGTCGGGCGCCTTATCCACTCGGCCACACGTCACATGCTCCCCAAAGGCACTTTACTAACTAACTGCTAACCTCAATCCTAACCCATTACCAAACCCTAACCATAAAAATCTGCTAAATATTAAAATCCCTGAAAGGATTGCCCACCTACCCACAGTGAGTGAGATACAGACCCCCACCACCCACTCCACACACACATAACACCTAGCCCCTCATGACAAGTAGTTGATGAGTAGTGGGAGAGATATATACCCACCCCACACCCTCCACACACACATAACACCTACCGTAAAATGGGGTAACTTGGTCAGCGGGGTAACTTTGGTCAGTCGAATATATTTTTTAAATGGTCATATTTTCAGTACAGCAATATTGTTTTTAGTCATATTTGGTGTCAATCTGTTAAGAAATATATTTGGAAGAAATAATACTCACTCATGTCCAATTTCCTCGAAATTTATGAACAAATCAGGATTTTGGACCAAAAATGAGCATTTTTTTACATTTATTTCAGAAAAATAAAAATCAATATTTGTGAGCAAGGATGTTTGCTTGATTAATTTTGCAAGGGGTCAAATGTCACAAAAAACAACAACTTGCCCATATATAGCGAAGATCAATTTTTTTGATTTTTTTTTCTTCGTGGAATGTAATACTCTGTCCAAAGTTGCCCCAAATGCGGTAACTTTGGTCAGGCTATTTTCAACCCCTAGGGCACCCTTAAAAATTATTAAAATTTTTTTTTCAACTTCAAAGTGAAGAAGGAGCCCTAATGTCACAAAAAGAGATAATTAGAAATACAATTTGTTTTGTTTGGAAGCAGTGGTTTAAAAACTCTCAAAAGTGCCCAAATTTACCCCATTTTACGGTAGTCCCTCATGACAAGTAGTTGATGAGTAGTGGGAGACATAGACCAACCCATCCCCTCCACACACATATCACACCATGCCCCTCATTACAAGTTGTTCAGCAGTGGGAGATATATAGACCCACCCAACCCATCCCCACACACATCACATTTCCCCTCATGATAAGTTGTGATGAGTAGTAGTAGACATAGACCCACCCCACCCCTCCACACACGTACACATCACACCTTGTCCCTCATGACAAGTTGTTGATGAGCAGCGGCAGACACATAGACCAACCCACCCCCTCCACACACACATCACACCTTGCCCTCATGACAAGTTGTTGATGAGTAGTAATAGACATATAGACCCACCCCACCCCTCCACACACACATCACACCTAGCCCCATATGACAAGTTGTTGATGAGCAGCGGCAGACATACAGACTAGTTGCTTCAGTCTGTTGCAGGCACTTATTGGATCTGTTTACATCTTCAATTTTCAAAGGTTGCCGATGAAATGTATTCCACTGGTGGATATGTCATACAAGTCGCTACAACCTGCAAGGGATATGCATACATGCCTGTTGAATATCCTGTCTGGATGCTAAAATAAGATAGGCCTTTCATCTTATAGGGTGTTCCAGAATTGTTTTACAAGCTGAAGTGTTTAAAGTGAAACTTAGTATTAAGTTACTTGGTTTTGGAATAACAATAACATAAGAAAAAGATTTATAAAGCGCTTTACAAACAAAATATCAAAACAGAAGAGGGATATTTTAATGTGATGTGATGTTATTTTTAAAGTTCTGAGACATTTTGCCATTTGTTTTATTTTTTTTTAAGCATATGGGTCCAGAATATATTCTTTTAAAGTTGCAGTTCTTTAAATAAAATGGGCTATTCCATTTCAAAGCCACACTACCCCTGTGGAAAATTTTGGAAATATCTGCCACAGGGGGAGTATAAATTTCAAATGGAATGATCACATTAGGCAGTTCCATTTGAATTCCATACACCCTCTGAGAAAGATTCAACCTGAATCTTCCCCTGAGGGTGAGTGAGTTCCAAAGGAAGCTGCGAATGTGTTAATTCCATTTGAAAAACATACTCCCCCTGTGGAAGATATTTCCAAAATCTTCACAGGGGTAGTGTGGATTTTAAATGGAATAGCCCAATGTTCTTATTTTTACATTGAGGACTACCATTAAAAGCAATGTTTCCAAATTTTGAGTTGTATTGCTCCAGTGGGTTTGATATCGGATAGTACATACTTCGATGGTTACCACTTTCTACTACACTTTTGTTCAGCTCATCTAAACAAAACATATCTCAGGTTTATAATTTTACTGGGACAATGAGCAAAATATGAGCTTTGTTGCGATATCAAAATCTCAGTTTTAGATGAAAAATGGGGGATGACGAGTTGATCTGCTCACGCACCTTTAATAATCAGCCATTACAAATTAGAGATCATACATACAGTGAGTTGAACAACTATTGAAATAAAAGAGTGTGAACACCCATCTCCCAACACTAGTTGTGTGAACACAAGTTTTATACACCTTAAGCTAAGGAAAACTTTTGCAGGTTGTGTGAACACAAGTTTTATATACCTTTAGCTAAGGAAAACTTTTGCAGGTAGTAGCTTAGCAGTGATTAAGGCAAGTGATCAATATCTAACTTAAAGGCCGGAGAGGAGGAGGAAACAAAAAGGCTTACCCCAGGGTTTCATATCTTACTAGTGGTATCATATAAACTGAAAGGGGCTAGGGTTGTATCAGGATGTTTTGATGATGGACAGTAAGCCAGGATGTCCCTCTCTCCCTCCCTGCAGTCTTTATTGTCATGTAATCATCCAAATTAGGTCACTTGTAAATTCATTTGTATTACTATTTTGTCAGCAATGTGAAAATATTCTTATCTTGGGAACTAATTATTTAATATAAATTTCAATTTTGATGGAATTTCAGCATACTAAATAGGCCTCAATAAAGGGAAAGAAGAGGTTTATCAATGCAAATACACTTTTTGAACTTTTTGGTGATGGCGAAGGAAAGAAGGAAGGACGAAAGAAGATGTAGAGAAAAGTTGTTTTTCTCATTGGCCTTTCAAACTATAGACCCATCACGTGCTCCGGCCATTACCATGAATACCCACACTAGCTCCATGATTGGTGCCCTGCACCGATATTTGTACATATATCTGTGTTCTGATGATGACGCAATTGAATTACGTGGGATGACTGCGCTTTCAGTCCCTGTGGTATTTTGTGGAATTTGGTAGTGTAAGAGTTAATCAGGCCTTAATGAAGCGAGAGAGAGAGGTGTATTACTCATAAAACTGTTATGGCTTTGTGGCAATGGGAAGAAAGAAGGAAGGATGGATGAAAGAAGATGAAGAGAAAGGTTGTTTTCTCTGTTGGTTTGAAGCATGGACCCACTGCATACTATAGACAAGACCCACACCAGCTGGCAGCGAGGGTGAGAATATCTGTGTTCGATTGATGACACAAATGAATCATGTGGGATGCTTGGGCTTGCACGGTCCTTCTGTGCTGTGGTAGTTTGGCAGTGTTAGGGTTAACATTAACAGAGCAACCAATTTTAAAGCAAGATTGTTGGATGAAAAATGAAGCAAAAACAATATTTACTTGCACAACAAACAACAGTAATTTGAATGATTGCATCACATTTGGAGTCTATAGTAAAATTATATTTGACAGCAGCATCGCAGAGTAGTTTTAGGTCTTTGGCTGTGAAATGGTATGGGCTCTATAAATAAGATACCAAGGCTTGATATAGGGATGTCATTTCCACCCCACGTACATCATTTTTCTGGGGAGGATAAAAATGGCAAAAACTTTCCCTTTGATATATTATTGGCAAGAACTGCAAGACCTGCAATGGGCTATTCCATTTAAAATCCATACCACCCCTGTGGACGATTTTGGAAATATTTTTCACAGAGGGAGTATGAGTTTCAAACAGAATAGACAGTTGGGTAACTTCTATGTGAAATACTCACACCAGTTGTGGAAGATATAGGTAAAGTCATTATACAGAGGGAGTAGGGGTTTCAAAATGATTGACTCCGACTAATTAATTACATTTGAAAAACATATTCACCCTGTGGAAGATATTTCCAAAATCTTCCACAGGGGTAGTGTGGATTTGAAATGGAATAGCTCAATTACTAGCTTCCTTGACTCATATCCTATTTGGCTCCTGCGATCCCCTGTGTCTTTACTCTCTATTATTACTATATTTTATTTGTGGGGCAGATACATTGGATGACAAATAACTTGCTATTTCCATATTCATATTTTTCAATTTGAGATATTGGCATATATAATTGGTCAAATACAAAGAAAATAATATAAAAAGTATGTACTACTTCTGAAAATATTTTCAAAAACTTTGAAAATGGCATTTTTAGCACTTTGCATCTCTTCACTTTTAACATAAAAAAGTTCTTTTTTCATATTCCAATTCTTGGTACTATTTCACATGTAAACATGTGGTGTGTACCAACCAAAACCCACACGCCATGGGCTAAGAGAAACTCTTTGACGCTATGTAAGTGATAGAGGTAGTTGGCAAGCAACTTAAAGAGATGGAGGAGGAGACAGTATGTCTTACCCCGGGGTTTGCTTCCTCAATGGCTGAGTGCTTGCTTGCCATACAATCTCAAATATTTATCACCAACAGGGTTTTATTCTGACATTTTGGGTCTGTTTCTGTAAATCCTTATTCCAAGATTTTGTATTGTTGACACTCTGTTTATATATCTTGCATCCTCCCACTTTTACGCAAATTGAGTTTATTAACGTTTTACTCATTTTAAAGGTTACTTCCTTATACTAGATAGTGTTATCAGTTCAAGGTGTCTCAGGGGTTATGCAAGTATAGGCTTAGAAAGTAATTTTAAAGGGGCATTTCGTGATCCACAGCCTCATCCCCCACTTTTCTTTAAAAAGGGTGAGATTTTTATACCAAAGGAAAGCTCTGACTACATAATGTTTATGTACAAAATATTTCTTGCAGATTAAAAAGTTTAGCAAAAATATCATACAATTTGAATTACATTCTGGTACAATGTACACCAGAAAAAATTACAACACAGTGCCTATGGAGCAGTGTAACACGCATAATCATGCATAAATCGTGGATACCTACTGATAAATGTCATAAAAAGAGGATGCTAGGATCACAAAATACCCCTTTAAGCAGACAAAATTACACAAGTATTAAAGCCAACTGAAATGGAAAAACGAAGAGAATATTGTAATACTCAAACCTGCATACTGTGACAGTATTCATCAAAACCTTTTAGAGCCCTACAAGAAACTGACTTGTAGTGATCACCAGCTTAGTAAAACATCTTGAGGACAATGTATTGAGGCATGCAAATCGATAGAAGTCATCCCCAAATACGATAAATTCTCTCTTCGCTTCGTCGTATATATCCTGAGTGATCCCGCACTGATAGCCATCATAACAAAATCAAACTGCACGCACCAATAAATATGAACACTTAAAGGATGCCACGAGGCACTGATGGACTTAACTTAAAAGACGTGCTACGAGCAAAGAACCAGCATTCCATTTTCTGTTTCTTAAATGCATACATGCATACATTGATGTAAAACTTGAGGGTAAATTGCCAAGCTGATGAATAGATCAACGGAGTAATACAGACTTAAGGGACCCCTTTGGCCAAATGAACACCATCAACGTGAGATATCCGTGAGGCAACACAGGGTACAAGGTTGATGATAGCCTCGCCAATTCAGCTACATTAAGCTATTCCATTTCAAATTCACACTATCCCTGTGGAAGATTGAGCTAAAATCTTCAACAGAGGGAGTATAAGTTTTGGATAGAATAGACAATTGGGTAACTTCCATTTGAAATACTCACTCCAGTTGTGGAAGATATAGGCAAAGCCATAATAGGGGGAATATGAGTTTCAAAATGATCACCTCCGACCAATTACATTTGAAAAACTCCCCTGTATGGAAGGCATTTCCAAAATCTTCCACGGGGGAGTATGGATTTTAAATGGAATAGTCCAATGAGCACAACTGTATGTGATGTGATCAAATGATAACACTGATTTGAGATGTGAATGAATGAAATGCTTCATTTCTTTTCTATTGTCTCCAACATGAAAATATTTCACATTTCAAGAACAATAACTCAAATTTTCGTGGATTTTTCAGTGTTTTGTTGACTTTTGAATGGACAATTATATTACATCCAAAGCTCTCTGTCTTCAGATGATGTGATGAAAGTCTAGGCCAGTCCAGTCTTTGATGTTATTTAGCCATGTCTTCACAGGTCTTCCTCTCTTTCTACTGCAGTCTGTGCCTCCCTGTAGCATGGTGTTTGCAAGGCTGCCCTGCCATCTGCCCAAACAAATTTTAATTAGCTGCTTGTGTTTCACTATGGTTAACAGATAATCATATAGCTTAACATCAGTTCCCTTATCTGCATGTTTGAAGTGTGAGAAGTGTAATGTACCTGGAGTAGCCCGCGCATGCAGTTCATCTCAAAAGCACTGATTCGTTTACTAAACGTGCAAGAATGCAAAAAATGAGTTTGCGAGATTGCTTCTTTGATAACATCTCAAAAAGTACTTCATTTCCTATTACAGAAAACACCTGTTAACCATTTTGAAATCCATTAACTCTAGATTTCTCAAACTAATCCGATGCATGTTTCAATCTTATCTTGGATCCATCTACCCAGGAAGTCACAGGCAAGTTTTCAACACTTCACAAGTATGTCACAAGTATCTGGATGTGTGGAAGTCACCATCCAATCTTGGGAACCTTTTAATAGAAAACTAACCTTTAATTTCCTTCCTTTCATTCCAGTTAAATGTCAAACCGTTTAAATTTATCACTTATAGCATCAGTGACCTGCAGTCATAACAAGGCAATATCGTCAACACGGAATTCGCCAAGAAACATGTGTTTGTGATATACAAGAATTCATGCCTCTATTCCTAGTGGAAAACAATTAAAAAGCTGCTAGCGATATAGATTTTATCTATTCATGCACTATCATGATATCTGCTCTTATAACCTCATTTCTACCAAAATTTGAATAATGAGTATGGAGACAATCACGAGAGAAGACATACCCAAAAGCAATTTATACCAATATCAGAGCTTTTCTCATCTTCTTTGCCAATATGAACCACGCCATGCATTCAAAGTTTGATGCACTTATTATGCAATGCAACCACTTATGAAATTTATCTTATTTCAACAAGTATTGAGACTGAACTGACATAATTAAATCTTACACCAGTTATCGACTGCTCAGTGTGAGAAGTTGGAGAGTGCAATAGCTGCCCTGTGAACATTTGGCAATTTACACACAGTATATTGTACTCATCTACACATGGCAACTATTGCACTTACCCATTTCTGGCACTGAGTTATGTTCTCCAAATCTTGGTCCAACATGGAAGAACTAAGTTTTTGTTTTGTTTTTTCATGACCTCATCCATATTTCCAGTTTAAGGGAGCACGGTGGCCGAGTGGAACGGGGTCTGACTCATAATCGGAATTTTGCAGGTTCGAGCCCCAGCAAAGCCATTGTGTTGTGCCCTTGAGTAAGGCACTTTATCTTGATTACTCCTCCCCACCCAGGTGTATAAATGGGTACCGGCATTTTAAAATGCTGGGAAGGTAACAGACTCGCTATGGAGGAGGTGTATCGATCCCCCTATACGCTGGCCAAGTTACGTAATAATCGGATTAACTACCATAGCAATAGGTGAAAACAATTTTTGAATATACCGCGCTGCACTGATACGTTCACGTGGTACCTCTGCATTGAACCATATCAGATCATGCTGATCACTTGCACCTGTAAGATTAGTATCTTTGAAAAGGCTATTCAATCTATCGGATTGCAGACATACACAGGTGATGAGTGCAACCTGCTTGTAGTGCAGCGCGATAAGTTCAAAACTGTTTTCACTATAGCTATGGTAATTAATCCGATTAATTAAGTAACTTCGCCAGCGTATAGGAACATTACATTGAGGAGTCTGGCCCAATCACCAATGAAAGAGATACAGGATCGTGTCCTTTACCTTTACCTTCCATGTATGACAGGTAAAGAGAACTGGGTCACTTTCATAGAGTCATATCGGTTGTACCTTGCCATTCATAGAAGAATCTATCTGATAAATTATGCCCTCAGCTATTTACAGTAGAATCTATTTGATAAACTATACCCTAAAGAGTCTTTAAAAAAGAAAAAGAAAAAAGCCACCTATAGCTACATGTACTGGTTTTCAAATAATCTTTGTACCCCTCTTATACAATTGGTACTGAATTAACAGGGACATAAATATTGCTATAGGTATTGTGGTTCTAGAGGTCAAGCCAATAATGTATCAAAACAAAATGATGACAACCCTTGGTATCTCCTTTATAGAACCAATATATACCATTTCTCCAATTTGAAGCTTTGCCCAATCAAAAATGTGCACTAATATTACTGAAAGAACTTAGCCAAAAGCACCACTGTAACAGTGAGTACTTTAAACATTTGTGAATTTTTAACTTAACATATAGACATAAGGCAGATTATGCGGATCTTGGACTCATGAATGTTTATGGGATCTTGTAGAATAACCTGATAGGTCAATGGAACAAAATTTGATAGAGCGTTTGAAGTAGATGACATTTGTACTGACAAATTTGAGCATGCATCACAAATATGGTGGGTGAATACTAACTGTGGGCCATCATGACCACCTGCAACATTACATTAGGGGCTGTGTAATAATTATGTGCTGGGGGAGGGTAAAATTGTGGGGGAGGGATGGCAAGACATTTTGGCCAGATGGGGGTGGCAAGCCTGGGGAGCAATTTTTGGCACACATTCATTGCGCGCCCTTTTAAATAAAACACTCTATAAACTCTTAGGAAAACATTACGGAACAATTGGCATGTGCAAAGGGGGGGGAAGTGATTTTTGGCAGGCTGAGAGGGGGCAAGCAATTCTGGCAGGCCAAGAGGGGGGCAAGCATTTTTGGAAAGCAGTTTGGAAGTTTTACCCGACAGGGGAAGGGGCTCATAATTACTGCATAGCCTCTTAGAATGAAGGAAGTGTAATTGGTTGGATGTAATGCTAAACAAATTCACAGAAATATGCAATTGTAATTTAAGAACATTGGTTTAACCCAATACAATACTAGTATGTATCTTTTATGTTTAAAGACTGTTATTTACATTGTACGTATATACTAATAGCTATACGATAAACTTCCCTTTTATTTTGTACATATCTTCTCAAGTATTTCAC
Source organism: Amphiura filiformis (assembly GCF_039555335.1). NCBI lineage: Eukaryota > Metazoa > Echinodermata > Ophiuroidea > Amphilepidida > Amphiuridae > Amphiura > Amphiura filiformis. The sequence continues at coordinate 31,075,725 of NC_092633.1, read as the reverse complement.
TGTTGTTAAAAAAACCACATTATCGCATGTTAAAATACCCATTTCCTTCTATATCAAGATATTACTTGATCGTTTGAGGCCTTTCATGTTATACAATCACAGGGGCTGAGTGGACAATACACTTGTTTTGAAGAAATTCACAGCAGAAAAGATTGTTATCCAATCCCTTCCAGCAAAACGTACACTGTTATTGAGGACAAATCTCTTTCACCAACCTGTCACAGATTGTCTACAACCTGAAAGCTATGATAGACTTCAACTAAAGGTCCCAATGGTTTTCTGAAAGATGACTGAGGCCTCATAGACATCTTAACTTATACAAGCAATGGGCTATTCCATTTAAAATTCACATTCCCTCTGAGGAAGATTTTGGAAATATCTTCCACAGGGGTTGTATGAATTTCAAATGGTATCACATTCTAGGCAGTTCCATTTGAGTTTCATACACCCTCTGAGAAATATTCAACCTTAATCTTCCACAAAGGGAGGGTGAGTTTCAAAAGGAGCTGCCTAATATGCTCATTCCATTTAAAATTCATACTCCCCCAGTAGCAGATATTTCCAAAATCTTCCACAGGGGTAGTGTGAATTTTAAATAGAATAGACCAATGGAAACTTAAAGGTGATACTGGCAAAACTCTCTACTGTCAAGTACAATTTACAAAATATGGGTTTGAAAGTTCCTATGACATCAGAGGGGTAAATGACTGCAATATATGTGATGTGAATACATGTGCAAACAAGCAGATTTGAAAATTATGCAATGCATAGTAAATGTCCCCAGGAACTATAAAGTGTAGTGTGTGTAATTTCAATGGCAAAATAAGTTTTGCCCAACTGATATCTTATGCCCTATGTTACCTTTGATGTTAAGGTGTATGTATATGTAATGATGGGTCAGGTTTTTTGTGTCAAGTACATGTCCAATATGAATGGCAATAATTAGGTAGATTGGTCTCAAGATGACACCAGATATTCACACACCTTTGACCCCAATCCACAGCATACCTAAAAGCTTGCAGAATCCCTTTTCAAACAAATTCTGATGGTCAGTATATTATGTTTAGATGTTGTACAAGAACAAACATTTTTTACATCTCTACACACAAAAACACAAAGACACACAATACTCTATTGCATATTTGCAAGCAACTCTAGTGATTTGTTAGACACACACACAATTGAACGATTGGCCCTCATGAATATGCAAGAAATCACAGCATTGGCTGCTGGTGATCTGTAGTTATACACAACTGACCTTTAATGACTTTCTATGTGACCTTTGACCCAAGGTGCATGGGCCCTAAATACAACTTTAGCAAGAGGTGTTTTGACCAAATAGAGTTGCAATTATGTGCTACAATAGTAAAATAATGTCCATTTACTAATTTTTGCCCAAATAATTAATGTTAACCCAAAATAACTTTTGACCCCATTCTGTATACTCCCAATATGAAGCTCTGGTCAGAAATTCCCAACATCAACTTTATTGATCAGTGCTTTTGAAGACTATGATGGAAACCAAGTACTCACTTAATTTATCTGAAGACTGAAGCATGGGGAAATTGATTTTGATTTTTTGTTTTTTCCTGAAGCCACGATTGACCTAGATTTTGCATTTTTTGACTGTAGCAGTTAAAAAATGGAAATTTTTGGCCAAAGTGGACTGATTTTGACTGAAATATTTTGGAAAATTTTCAAGAAAAGCTTACAAAAAATTCAGATTTTTATGAACGTTTCAGTGATTTTTTAGGTTCATTTAGCCTCATCCAGAAATGAAAATTTAAAAATCAAGATTGACCAACCCTACTTGGCAAGTCCGTCCGCCCGAAGAACAGGATTGTTTTTGTTTCGTCGCCATACTCTCGCCTTTAATCGCAAGTGAAATAGAGCACAACCCTAGCCTCTGAGCACTAACCCCAATAAAGTGATAAATGTCTTGAATATATGCGTAAACATACTAACAGATTCTGTCAAATAAGACACATTGTTACTCTGGAATCCAATTGTCACGGAATGAGGTTGAATAGTACACACTGTAATAAATGTCAGCTATGTGTAATTTGAATGTCCATCAGACAACAATGGGAAATTGGAATGGAGTGAAATTGTGTCTACGAATAAGTTAACCAAGATTACACAAAATGTCACTATGTTATAACAAAATCATGAAATATTCATTTGGAGGAAAAATTTAAATAGTTCATAAAAGTGGGGCGGTCATGATGGGTCTCAGCCGTCACGCCCTTTGCAATGGCGCCTATGAATAAGTTTTAAAACCAAGATTACACAAAATGTCACTATGTTACACACAACAAAATCATGAATATTCATTTGGAGAAAATATTGAAATAGTTCATAAAAGTGGGGCGTTCATGATGGGTCTCAGCCGTCACGCCCTTTGCAATGGCGCCTATGAAAAAGTTAACCAAGATTATACAAAATGTCACTATGTTATAACAAAATCACGAAATATTCATTTCGAGAAAAAATTTAAATAGTTCATAAAAGTGGAGCGGTCATGACAGGTCTCAGCCGTCACGCCCTTTGCAATGACGCCTATGTAAAAGTTAACCAAGATTATACAAAATGTCACTATGATACACAAAACAAAATAATGAAATATTCATTTGGAGAAAATATTTAAATAGTTAATAAAAGTGGGACGGGTCATGACAGGTCTCTGCCGGTGTCACAACCTTTGCAATGGCGCTACTAATGGAAGAGGTATGATCGATAGGTATATTGGATGGAGAAAAATCCTATTGACTTGAAATTGATGTTGCCTAAGGCTTTGTCCATTCTGTTTACGGTCAGATCAAATTTAGTTATGACTGACATATATTCTAATTGTGTAATATTGTTAACACAATTAGGTATAGGTCAATACGAAAATTGAATTAGTAGTATCATGTCAATATAGGTTAGCTGCGGCAAATTTTAAAAACCTGGTACAATCAAATTATTATATAATTTTAACTCACAGAATGTTGTTTGAGGAACAATATCAATGATTAAAAATAGCAACTAGGTATGCTATATATAACTTATAATTTGATTACATACTTCATTGTGGTCAATAACCATGGGTCATTATGTAAGTAAAAATTAGTGATAAGAAAACATCAGATGGTTGGTAAAGATTTCGCACAAAGTTTGTGCAAGTTATTGAAAGTTTTAGGTATATATCCATTACATATTAAGCCTGAGACAAAGCCAGACAGTCAGCCAAGGGAAAGACAAAGACAGATAGATTGAGCCATACAGACAGAGAAAGGGTGTTTCTACTGGGTTTATTTTCTGGGAAACGCCAACAAAGAGATCAATTGGCTCAATAGAAACCAAGGCATTCTCTGCTATTAGCCAAGTAAAGTAACACAAGTGTTTGATGGAATTAATGCCATAGAAATTTTCCAGCTAACATCAATACAGTTCCATCTAACTTAGCAGGCAAGGGAGAATTTGGAAATTGATATTAGATGCCCAATTGGCCATGTAACCACACAAGTGACCGTTAGCCACAAAACTCATCAGGCACAGTTATTTTCCAGGAAGCATACTAGTACATTTTGTATCTGAAAATAACTTTTAACGATACCTGCATTAGCAAGCTAAAAATGTCACCAGAAAATATTCAATATAAACTAGTTTGATTGGTTACAAAGGGGACTATCGTGTATTCAGCCAATCAGAGATATGGTAAGAATAGTCCGTAGGGCTGACAGAGGATAAAGCTTTTTAAAGCTTTATCCCCTGTCAGCCCTACAGTACTTTAAAAAGCACCAAGAGATTTAAAAGCTCAATTTTGATTGGTTACTGAGATGATTTTATTATGTAATTAACCAATCAGGGGCAATGTTATAAAGGCAGCAGTGCCCATGGAATAGCCTAAATCAGATTTTGTTCTTTTTTATCTGCTCCTCTAAAAGCAGGGGATATAGTACAAATTGTGCTGTCTATTTCACCAAACAGGCATAAAGGTATGCAAGGTATTCAAACACAGCATAGCTACAATCGGAGTGAAATCTTTGGATTTTTAGTAGTCATATCTATTATTGCCTATCAACCTGCCTCCTTCCAATCAATTCCTGATTCAAGAACCTTTGATTTTACCCTCACAAAAGTGTGCCTGACACATTGATCAGTTGTAAAGGAAAAGTCATTCAGATATCCAGCATTCCATCAATAAGCATGTTTTCAGAGAATTGCTTTCTTTTGTTTTTCTGTTTTTACATGCAGCTTCTTGACACCAAACTACTAGTCTCCTGCACAGTCCTATAACATATTATTTGAATAGACAATAAATAATGTGATTGAGCAAGATGATGTCATTTGTTCCTCAAATCGATTATCTATCATGCCCAAGAGAAGTGTTCCAATTCTTTTTTACTTCATCATTATCAGCAGCACATCTATTTTGGGAACTGCAAGTAGTCTATTTCTTCCAGGATTTTAACATATTGTGTGCTATTGATCGCACAAGAATGATACTTGCTTAAGTTGACAAATTATGCTTGATAAATAACCCATTTGATTGATCTGGTCAAAAATGTATGCCATTCTATTATGGCAAATAGTAAGGGGCTGTGCAATAATTATGAGCTCCAGGGGGGCAGTAGCGTAACTACGGTTGGTAGCGCCCAGGGCAAGAAATAAAATTGGTGCCCCTACCCCCACCCGAAAATATCTTAGACGCAGGGGTGTGGTATTGGTAACAGCATATTTTTTAAGTGAGGTTGATTTGGTGCCCCCTAGTGGTAGCGCCGGGGGCACATTACCCCCCCTTGCACCCCTAGTTACGCCACTGCAGGGGGTAAAATGGCATGCCAAAAGTTGCTTCCCTCACTCTCAGCCTGCCACAAATTTTGCCCTCCCTCTTGGCTCATAATTATTGCACAGCCTCTAACTGCAGATTTCAACTAACACAGTACTATATTGCAGCATAGATCCTGTGATGGCAGTAAGCATACAGTAGCCTCACCAAGATAACCTGGGAATAAGGGATGTCGAGAGCCAAAGTGCCTTTTGGATGCCATATTTTGTAAGTAACTGGATACCCATTTTAGTGTGATTGAAGGATGGTCACTTCAAAACCACTTTAGCACCTTTGTATCAACCCTCTCATCTCCTGCCTAAACCCCTAGTGGGCACGTGTTGGCTTTGTCGATCGCAAAAGTAATACACTTTGATTGAGTTTTTTGCACTAAAACTCGCCCATTTCTATATTATGACTTGAAGCAAACCAGTTTAATCAATTCAATCACAGTATGCTTGACCTATATATGTTGCTATCACAATGGGTAGGTGCAGTGGTCACCACCACCGTTAGCAAATTTTCACAGTCTATCTTAAAGTGTCACATTTGTAGATGAACTTGATCTCTTTTAATGGTAACATCCTGACATATATAGCAAGTGTAATTGCATTAGTGCACATTAACAGGATTACATTATGGTTTAAGTGTTTGTGTGTGGGGGGTATGGGTATTGGGGCTTGTAAACACTGACGCATTGGTTTCATTTTTTTCGGTCTAAAACCCACCAAACTGGGACATCTGACGATCGGAGACGTTCCTGGTTTGTATAGATTTCTTCCCCTGCATCCCCTATATGGTTAAAATTGCCAAAAATGGTATCAATTAAGATGTCCCCAGTTGTCAGGGGTGTAGGTTTTAGACAATTGTCCACAATTTTAGGCTAGAATTGTATGTCCCCTTTGGCGGTTTTAGGCAAGTGTCCTCAATCGATACACGGTACAAGAGGGCAGGGGTGTGTGGTTTGTTATGCAAGTGTGCATGTGTTTGAATCCTATAGCAAAGTGAGCCATTTAATAATAATGGAGAGACTCTTGTTAGACTCAACAAAAACTTAAAATGCCTAAGAAAAACACTTCAAAAGAGTCATGCATGCATTCCCTATTTATAGCACAAAATAAGCGAAGTAAAGAGAAATATTCCCTTTTATGGTCTCTTAAAGGTGTCGTTCTCTCTCTTTTCCTTCTTATGGTGAGTGTATAGGAATTTATATAATAGTGTGTGCACATGCATTTCATTGATACCAAGTGCCCTACATTCCCAACCGAGACTTGGAAATCCACACCTCATCAAATCACATCCGAAATCAATGTTAATCCTGTAATTCTATCTTTCACAAGCTCACTACATTAAGCAAAGTCAATGTGTGATTTAGTAACGGGGCGAGTGTCAAGCCTAGTGGTTAATACAATGGTTAAAGAGAGGTTACAATACTTCCCTCTAGTATCGCTGCTTGGCTTATTGGGCTATTCCATTTAAAATTCACACTACCCTTGTGTTAAGGGCTGGCGTATGAACGTTTGGACAGTATTTATTGTGGGACATTAGAGCACATCAGACATATCGAATTGCATTCTGTATACGAAGAATGTCCTTCTGATATCAAATAATTTTTTGAAATTAGCAATGTAATACACATTTTATGGCAAATCATTAAAATTGATATTTTGATATTTAACAGTACTTGAAGTAAACTTTATAAATCTGATGATTTATACTTAAATGTATGTAGGTGGGATGAAAAGTCGACGATCAATTGAAAATTTTGACCTTTCGTATTGAAGATATGGATTCTTTTCCCCAAAACACCCAAAAAAAATAGGTCTTTTGGGGAAAAAATCCGTATCTTCAATATAAAAGGTCCAAATTTTCAATTGATCGTCGGCTTTTCCTCCCAGCTACATACACTTTAAGAATATATCATTAGATTTATCAAATTTATTTCGAGGACTGTTATATATCAAAAATTTGAAAAATATCAAATTTTAATAATTTGTCATAAAATTTGTATTATATCGTGAATTTCAAAAAATGAAAATTATTTGATATCAGAAAGACATGACAAAATTCAGAATGCAATTCGATACGTCTGAGGTGCTCTCATGTCCCACAAAAAATACTGTCGAAACGCCATAAACGCTCATTCTAGATCCCTTAAGATTTTGGAAATATCTTCCACAGGGGGAGTATGTTTTTCAAGTGTAATTGGTCATAGTTAATCATTTTGAAACCCATACTCCCAATGTATTATGGCTTTACCCATATCTTCCACAACTGGAGTGAGTATTTTAAAAAGAAGTTACCCAATTGTCTATTCTATTCGAAACTTATACTCCCTCTGGGGAAGACTCTAGCTAAATCTTCCACAGGGGTAGTGTGGATTTCAATTGAATAGCCCGATGATGACGATAAAGCCAAGAAACTAGGCTGTTTTGCAAATAGGGTCGATTGCTCATCTAACCAGGCTATAGGTTTTTCCTCGTCTTACAGATAATACCATGCAATCACAAACACACACTCTTTAAGTGTCTAACACTCATTCCCTCTATCTCTACCTCTTGGAGGGGATTTACTTTGTATTTACAAGATATTGATAGCATTGTATAGGATAGGTGAAGTAGTTCATAGGGGCTTTGAATAAGGTAAACTTTTTCTTCACATTCAGGGGTTTTTACTCTGGTGCTTTATTGGAATGAAGTACTCTATAATCAGCAAATGATATATGTATGGGTAGGTTTAGGCTGCCATCATGGATTTCTTTCATTTGTATGACATAATATAATCCAACCAGGCCACAGTGTGCAACTGGGCTATTCCCGTTGAAATGCATACCCCTATGGAAGACATGACCTTAATCTTCCACACAGGGGGTGCAAATTTCAGATGGAGTTACCTGAATTGGTGGCTCCATTTGAAACTCACACTCCCTGTGTGAGATTAAGGTCCTATCTTTCATAGGGGGTGTATGGATTGCAACCGGAATACCCATTTTGAAAAGTAAGTTATATCATCATCGACATCATCGTGCCCAGCATCCAAGCTTACTGTTGCCCAAATCCTCAAATTCCTAGAAAAGTCGCTTGTATAGTCAACTTCTTCTTCACTTTTATAAAATGCCAAATTCTTTTATGTACTGCATTATGTTTTGTTCCCTATTTTGCCAGTATGAATTGCTGCCTTTGGCTCCATGCTATAAATACCAGTTCTGTCCTATACTATACATGTATATATAGGCTATAGAGATGTGTACAAAATAGCCTATATTAAAATGTCTCTACCTATGAAGCAACTCAGTTTTTGAAAGTAATGTTTTCTTTAAAGACAAACAAATAAATAAACAAAAATTTATAAAGAAATATATTGGTGACCATTGGTTTTTTGAAATGCACAGACAATAAAGTTTGTTCACACACATTATCAGAATAGCACCACTTGAGATTTACAAGGAAGCAGACAGCTTGAGAAATACAATAAAAATCTTAATAAAAACCTAGATTCTTTCTTAATCTAGGCAGATGCCAAGATTAAAGCCTACCTTTAATACCTGCACAAAATGTTTTAATGTTTAAGCATCTAGGTGTGTCATAGCACTTCAAATGTAATAACACTGTTAATTGAATACACACCTTTGGGGACAATAAACTAAAACATTGAGTTTTCTGAAAGCACATTAGGCATGATTTTATCATCAATGATTTTATCAATACTTGTAGCAGCTTTGAAACTTTTAAAACAATGCAATAGGTCAAGTTGATATTCAATGCTGTCATAAATTCCACAGTTTATGACTCAATTTGATAAAGACCCCTTCAATTCTAATATCTCAGGACATTTTAATAATTCATTGCTCTTCCAATGGCGCCATTGAGGCTATTTCTCTTTTAAAAAAAACAAGGCCACCTCCTCTTCACACATTGTATGACGATTGCGCTTGGGGAGAGACTGAAGCACAGGATGCATATCATCTTGCTCTACTGCATAATGGGGTCAATGCAAGTATCAGATATTACATAATCTCAACTTGAAACTTGTTAAGAGAGAAAGCAACAAATTTTAATGTGCCAAATATTAATTGATAATCTACAGATCCAATTATATGATGATTTATACTGTATTCTCTAGTAAATGCCCCATGGGTGTAACATTTTCGAAAGTGGGTATTAATTAGAATTGAATTTTCCAGGAATTTTCAATGAAACAAACTTGGGGGAAAATCGTAAAATCTGACTTGCAGTTTGAAATACAACATGGCATTGTCCACGCGGGACACATATTATTGGTGAATGCTCTAAATACACTGATAATGTGATATATGGTCATGTTTTTTGAGGTGGGACCCAATTGTGTCACATCTTGCTATTGGTCAAAAATCAACTCCTTTTTGTATTTCTGATTATATTTCAAAAGTTTTCACCCAAACTAGTAAAAGTATACATTTTTAGAAAGCATATATTGTCATGATTGCAAATCTGTAAAGTTTGAGTGGATATACAGGGTGTACCAAAAAATATACAGGGTGATTCCATTGAAAATACTGAAAAATTAAATTCCTTTACCACTCCAATATTTCTACATAGTATATTAAATTGAAAAATGAACTTGATATTTGGAATGTACACAGTTAGTCCTTTCATTAAATATATAGTTTGTACTATATTTAGTAAGCCCATTGTGTTATACAGGGTGTGAAAAAAGTTGTAAATTAAAATTTTTAATTTATGTAAAATTTCCCAAAGTGTCATTAAATTTGGAAAATATATTCAAAATAGTTTACAGAATTGCTATAATATCAAATTCAAATATCCAATTCCTATATAGGGTGTTCCAAAAATCAATATACAGTGAATAATTAGTAACAAAGGTACATGTACATGAGGCGTATACATGCACACTTAGCCTACATCAATAAACTATTTAACAATAACCAAAGATCAATATGTCATCAGAATAAATCCTTTGACTGTAATAATCTCCTTTGAGAAGATTTATTTTATATTTCAAAGATAAAACAATATTGAAATTTATTTCATATGCATGCATGCAAAATTAAAGCCCATTGTATTGTATGACACCCATTCCACTGCATTAATTAAAAGCTTGTTAAATCCTTAATTACTATGTTTATTAAGATTAACTAGGCAATTATAGTTATAGAAAGTTAAAAATAAGATTAACATTATGCAAATGCATTTTTACTTCTCCTAGGCAACAAAGTGCATAAATTTTATTAATGAACATCAACTTCCCATTTGAATTACACAGAGCTCCTCCGCTTCCGGCTCCTCCACTTCCGGCACCACCCCTGACTAATTAACTTAATTAAGCTGTTGTAATTAATTAATACATTTGTTTAATTGTATTTGTTATTAATTCATTAGATTAATAATTTATCTTCAAAATAAGACCAAAACCATTTGTTCATGATGAATTTTAGCAAAAATATAGGAATAAGTAGACAAAATGATGTAGCAAAATGTGACAGCACCACCTTTTTTAGGGTCCCAGTATAAAAAACATGACCATATGTAGAACATTCTACTATAATGTGGCGAAGAATATGATTGAAATTTAAGATATTTCTGTAGGTGTAAATTATTATCAATTACAAGGTCCATTAACTCAACACTTTGCAGTTGAAATACAACATGGCATTGTCCAGGTGGGCCAAGTATTATTGGTGAATGCTCTAAATACACTGATAATGTGATATATGTAGAACATTCTATTATAATGTGGCGAAGAATAGGATTGAAATTTAAGATATTTCTGTAGGTGTAAATTAGTATCAATTACAAGGTCCATTAACTCCACACTTTGTAGGAAGATATACTTACAGAAGCCACTGATTTGCTAGATTGTGAGATATGTTTTATAATATGTTGAGTTTTTAACGTTGCTGTGATTTGAACCTTCAATTTAATTACACAGGAGGTTTAAACAGTGGTGTAGAACCACTGTGGTTTGTAAAAACGTGAAAATTTAACAGTCAGTAGGCTTCTACCTTTAGCCTTCTTTGTCACTGGAACCAGCCTGGCTTCTTCGGGCTTGTATAGAGGGAGAGTTGTTTTCTGTGTGTCACTTACCTTATTGAAGTCCACATTGAGAATGGATGCTTGACACGCCTCGCATTGTTCATCTGATACCAGTACCTTGTGTGCATCCTCAAACATGTTAATTAGTACATTGCATCTGTATTAAAAAAATGGAATGTACAAAATTTAGTATCACCTATATATCCTCAAATATGTTAATTAGTACATCACATCTGTATTAAAGAAATGAAATGTACATAAAAAACTATTTTATTTATTTATTTATAACATTCTGCCAAAGCCAGGCAAAGCTACTAAATGCAAGGGATGCCAACCGGACTTTATGGGTCAGGAATATGGGAAGAGGTCTGATTTTAGATACAGAAGGAAAACCGGAGCACCCGGAGAAAAACCTGCGAGGACGAGCATGGATCGGCAACCAAACTCACATGTGGTGCCGCGGGGAATTGAACCCGGGCTGCAGTGGTGAGAAGCGAGCGAGAAGACCACTACACTGACCTATCCTCCCTAGTACCTACAGTAGAAATTTCAATTGAATGAACACAGCTTTCAACAGCTGTACATGATCCAACCATGATTGTATATCGCATATTTCAAACTACAACATGAACACACCACCTTGGATACAATAATTAAAATACTGACCAATCACGAGTGCATTGGCATGGTTGGATTCACTTCCACATTTCGCACACAGTCGCACATGCTGGCGTACATCGCAAAGTGTATGCAAAAGACATCATGATGTCAGATTGTGTTCATTTATTTGAAATTTCTACTGTAACAGACTGGGTTTGGACACCATTGGAAACAAAAATTGTTGCATGATATTGACAAACAATATATCCACTGATTTTGGCAGTGCCCCATAAAGGGTTCACTAGTTGAAGTTCCCTTAAGAAACTCAAAAAGCTTTTTACAAAATAAAAAAAATCATTGAAGTAATTGGTAGCCTGTTTTGTTTGAAACAACTGCTCCAATTTACAATGTCGCACATTGTTGCATTCGGTAACAATGGCCATTATGTAAGAAAATATGCAGTTTTGAAAGTTGCACTTTAGTCCATTCAACTCTCAAACAATGCAGTCAGTCTTATCTAATGTAGATTACATTCAAGCATGCTTTGTGAGATTTGAATGGCCCAAAGTGAAATTTTTAAAACGGCAACTTTTCGTACGTAAATGAGCCATTGTGACTGAACTCATCGGTGTATCACATTATAAATTGGAGCAGACGTGTAAAACACAACAGGCTACTAGTAATTCTTATGTTTAATTTAGTACAGGGTGAGTCAAAAAAGTGCAATAGAGAAAAGAATCCATTTTTATTTAAGAACCGATTTGAACCTTACAGGTTTTAAAATATTTTATGAATGATATATCCATTAGTGACCTTGTGTGAAAAAACCAAGGAATTAGCATTTACTGTTTTGTTTTTATGACACATTTTATAGCGATACCCAATTTTAATGTTTGTCCAAGAAACATCTAAAATTTGAAAGTCAGCCCACTCTGTGTAAGGTAGATTTGGAACAACTGCTATTTTCTTAACCTCATTGGCATTGAAATAAAATGGAGCACCCAAATTGTTATTGTCCTTGGTCTTGTTTAAGGAAAAGAAACATTATTTGTTGTTATTTTCATTTTACCTTTACTTTAAAGATGTTTATTCTCTATCAAAAACATACAAATTTGCAGGCGGATTTTTGCAAATGTCGAAATGAAATGCGCGTAAATTGAAGTGGAGCAAATTATATAATATCCAGTAAGTTGGACATACTGGGATTAAAAAACTGGAGTTGGAGTCGAGTGAGGTATGAAGGAGTTAAAGTAATGTTAAAAAGTTTGTTTGAACAGAAAAAAGAAATGAAAATAACGCAAAAATCAACCTTATTTAAGTTTCAGAGCTGGTGGCTTTATCGTGCATTGTGTGCTCTCATTCAAAATACATGGTACCTCGTGGACAAATAATGAAATTGGGTATCGTAGCAAAAGGACTCATAAAAATTAAACGGTAGATGTGATTGACTTCAGTTTTTCACAGTAGGTGCCTATTGAGTGTGGCATTTATAGAAACTTTCAATAATTGGAAAGTTCAAAGTAATTCTTACGTAATTATCGATTCTTTGCTCTATTGCACTTTTTTTGACTCACCCTGTAAAAAGAAAATTGAATAGCTTAGTTCAAATTACATGTAGGTATTGAAATAACAGGTTTTTTGTAACAAAATTTGTAACTCACTACTATTATATTACAAATGTGATAGACAGGCCCTTTTATAGAGCCTAATCTGAATGACAGCCACAAAATAGTGACAAATTAAATAAATTCTGCAAATATTCATGTGTTCATTATTGTTTAAGTCAAATTGCTTGTTAAGTGTGACTGACAGGCCCTACCGATAGGCTCAAAATGACTTGACAGCTCTCTTGTTGAACACAGAATAAATTATAAAAAGCTTGTATTTAATTATCTAAATTACAAAAATCTGAGCTGTGCCAATGTAGGAAACTGACTATAAAGGACTTCTATGAACAAAACAGATGATATAAGTTGAGGTTTTCATTGGTTTACTTTGTTCACGATGTATAGGAAACTTTTTAGCATGTTTCTACTGAGCAAACGGTTGTGGGTAAATTTGAGTGAATTCGGGGTGATGCAAGGAATATGCAGTAACAGCCCCAGTAGAAACAGATCAGGTGAAGGTGAATGCGCGTTAATGTGAATGAATCCGTCAACCACCTATTGAGGTGGTTAACAGTGGTGAATACACAGTAATGTTCGCAGTAGAAACAGTTCGGGTGATGATTTTCAGGGTGACACTGGAAGTAAGGCTACAATAATACAGTGTAAGCATTCAAAATCAGACCTCGAAGGTCACGGAAACTATTTTCTGGACTTTCGCCCTCCCTACTAAATACGTGGAAAGTGAATTGTTACCCTGCATTTACAGTGCAGTATAAACGACACGATGAAGGCGAGAGGACTAAAATGTGGGTTAAGGTGAAAGCGCAGTAATGCGAGGTGCTCAGTATAAACATGCTTTTGTCAGGCCAGACTCTGAATTATTCACAAATGTCAAATTATTTGGATTAATACGAGCATTAACCTCCTAATAAATGATGTCTCCGAATAAGCTGTGCAGAAGGTGCATATCATAAATAAATTTAATTAATACAGTTCTATGCCTGCTAATAGCTCTGAAAAGATTGTATAAATATTTTATCTGGACAAGCAAAGTTGACTGCCCTTGCCTGCTGAATAAGAGGTCCTAAAATTGGCTATTCCATTTAAAATTCACACTGCCCCTGTGAAACATTTTGGAAATGTCCTTTGCATGGGGAGTATGAATTTTAAATGGAATGAACACATTAGGCAGCTCCATTTGTATATCATACACCCTTTGAGAAAGATTGTGTTCATTCCATTTGAAATTCATACTCTTCCTGTGGAAGATATTTCCAAACTCTTCCACAGGGGCCGGGGAGTGTGTATTTTAAATGTAATAGCCCAATGTTTTGTACCTTACGACTTATTCTATTGCCCTTACATTCTGTGATTTGTCAAAAACGCTTCATGCTAAAGCACCATATTCGGGTTTTGATTGAGCAAACTTCAATCAAAACCAAAATTGTCATTGGCGTAATAAGCCCTGGGTTTTGTTGAAAAGGGTTTCATTGTCCTGTAGATCAATAAAAGGTGGTGCCATGCGTGTTGTGACATCAGTCCGACACCTGTTGTGCATCCATGCCCTGTGTCGAGTCGCGTGCCAGTAGCCAATCATAGGCAGCGGTTCTGGGGGCGTGGCTGTTTTCTCAGAAATTGTTGCCGGGAAAAGTCATAGGCTGTTTCGATACCATCCGAAGAGGTCAGGAAAATTTTAAAACCCACCCACCACTCCCTTTATAAAAAATATGATATTAAATGGCATTGTTTCTTTTGCTTTTTACCATTTTGTCCAATATATGAATCAAAATGGAGATACATTGTCAATTCCAAATTAGGCTGTTTGGAAATTGAATGGGGTTGTCCTAATTCCGGAAATGAGTAATGATTAGGTCCAAGCCAAATATGCTGTTTGGGATTTGAAGTGGGTCGTCTCACTTCAGGACCATAAATGGCATCAGATGATATAGCTGTCTGATTGCGTAAAAAGGGTATCAGATGATATTGCTGTCTGATACATATATGATTTCAATGATTGATATATATTGCTTTTAAAGAATAAGCCAGATGATATAGCTGTC
Organism: Amphiura filiformis; assembly: GCF_039555335.1. Lineage (NCBI taxonomy): Eukaryota > Metazoa > Echinodermata > Ophiuroidea > Amphilepidida > Amphiuridae > Amphiura > Amphiura filiformis. The sequence continues at coordinate 31,060,613 of NC_092633.1, read as the reverse complement.
TGAGGCGCTAATGAATTTGAATTTAAGCCAGATGATATAGCTGTCTGAGGCGCTAATGAATTTGAATTTAAGCCAGATGATATAGCTGTCTGAGGCGCTAATGAATTTGAATTTAAGCCAGATGATATAGCTGTCTGAGGCGCTAATGAATTTGAATTTATATCTATTTAAAATATCAGATGATATAGCTGTCTGAAGTGATATTAAAAGTATGAAGATAATATAGACAGTTGATTTCCTGTCGACTGTGTATACTCTCAGATGATATAGCTGTCTGAGGTGATATGTGATATTAAATTAAGTATGAAGAACACAGTTGACACTTGATCAACTGTGTAAATGAAAGGAAATAAAAGATTTGGATGGTAAAGATCCAGCTCCGGCAATAGTTGTGTTTGGTCTACTTATTGCGTCCATAGGACAATTGAAATAATGTGCTCTGATGGAACACATTAAAGCATGCATATTCTACGCAGAGCACTTTCCCCCGAATAAGCAAGTATTGGTTTACATGGAGAAAATATTTAAATTGCTATTTTTGCGATAAATGAGTAGAAATAAAGGTATCCTTTACGCCCAAATATTCATTTATTTATTTATTTATTCATTATTTGGCAAAATTGACAACAGCACAGAAAATAACAAATAAGCAACCAAGCATCATCACACAAGACACACACAACCAAGTCAATTAACCTGGATAACCCATAAAGTTGGCTAAATATGCCAACTTATTTCCAATGGGGTCCATATATGAAAAGGAAAAGGAAATAATATTTAAATAATGGGCTTGGCTGCAGCTCAACTATAATTTACATTTTATACTGCTGATGATACATTATTTGGGTGTAATTGATACAGCATTGCCCTTTATTTCTTAAATAATCTCCAATCTTTAAAAGAATGCAGTTTAATTTGTACATATCAAATGAAACAAAAAATTATCCCTGCTGCTGAAATGGAATCGCCCTCGTGATGTCACGCGATGTTTCCATGGGAAGCCAATTGGGTGCCTTGTTTGGTATCAGGCGGGCCAATCACAGGCAGCCTTGCTTGGAGCCGTCGGTGGCCATTTTGTTAGCTAAGGCCATTCTCTGTCAGTTTTTCAGCAAGAACGGATGCAGAAATTTTTATTCAACTATAAGACAATGAATAGGCCGTCACAGCTTACAAAAAAAGTGGGTAGTGGTGAAGCCAACGGATGTGGACACAAAACACATCAAGGATACCTCGAATATGAACAACTGGAAAGAAAAAAAAAGCAAGTAAGCTTACAGTTTACAGCACATCACATTACATGAAATGAATTGTGACGGTACAATGAACAGTCCGGAGTTGTTTGTATAACTCGATAAAACTTTCGTGGTCGATTGTCTAAACAGTGATCTGAGGAAGTCATGCATGTACGAGTACTATTGATTGGGATTGCCGGACTGGTGGTATGGAATAATTCTAATGTGTTGAAATGATGTAGGCGAGATCTTAGCGCTATTACATTTGTCAGAAGAGATACTACATTTATCCTATGCTTGTAAGCGGTGGCAACAGCCGATGGCCAAATAGAGTATTTGTATTTTGCGTCAACAGTGAATAACACGGTGAGAAATGTGCTTTCAAAATTGTCAAACGTGGTCGTCTACATGTATACATGTATGTACATTATTAATGGTAACATAGACCACTGAATCACGGTAGTATATAGCCGGGGTCACTGGGTTAGCAGGGGTTTTTGAACTCATAAATATTTATAAATCATGCAGGTAGTGGAATGGAAATGCTTGAAATTAAGGGAAAGCAAAGTTTTGAACCATTTCTATGTTCATCATAATTATATTAGGCAGTCTGAAGGAACACAATCTGTTTCTGTTCTGGTTTGAAAGTTGTATAACAACACGGTTCAAAATTTTTTGTTCTGAATTGGAAAATCTCTCTTGGTATTTAATAGCCATATTAGTGAATTTAGCACATGTTATCATCATGGGGTGGACACGTGATGCTTTGTCTTGGTAAAATTATAATAGGCCTAGTCATATGAGTGAATTTAATCGTCATTTTCAAAATTTGTATCGCAATCATCATGGCATTGGACACGTGATGCTCACTCTTGGTATATAAAAGCCATAATTTATGAGTGAATTTAATTGTCAATTTCAATCTTTTGGCAACATGGTTCAAACATTTTGTTCTGAATTGGAAAATCTGTCTTTGTATATAATAACCATATGAGTGATTTTAATTTCAATCCGTTTAAGCGCCAATCATGATGGGCGAGACACGTGATGCTCTCTCTGGGTAAAATTATAATAATAGTCATAATATGAGTGAATTTCATGGTCAATTTATCGCAATCATCATCATGGCCGTGAGCGCGTGATTCTCTCTCTTGGTATATAAAAGCCATGTGAGTGAATTTAATTGTCAACTCTATTTAGATAAAACGAATCACAACAAAAAAGAGTAACAACGCTGTCGTCTATGTCATTTATGAACAACAAAAAAAAAAAAAAAAATAAATAGATAAATAAATAAATTTTTTTAAATGAATAAAAAATGGGTTTAATTATGTGTTTTTTGATATTTATTACAAGTTCAATCCAAGGTTGTCGGAGTTCAAATAGATTAATAAAGGAGTTGAATTGTCGAATATATTGGATGTCATTTATAGACAGGCATGAATTATACACAAAGTAAAAGGGCTTTGCTGGCAGAATTTGCTTCTCTTTTTTCTGTCTTTTAATTCACTGCAGGTCATGTGGTTACTTGAGACAGGTGGTAGAAGGAGGACATCTTGCGGGATCTGCAACAGAAAGCTCGTAATTACCATGCCTATGACAGTGGATGGAGTATATTTTGAATCGTAACCTGGTTCTATGGGGAGGAACTATCTTTGTTAGAACACAAGCATGATGGAAACGGTAACTTCTCTAATGGTGAAAATTTTTATTGTGTATAACAGCTAACTATATTGAGAGCATTGTACAGATATCGAAGAATCTTCACTTACATTAGATACAGTGTATCCTTCAAATGGAGTATTGTTGCACCTTAATATGGCGAGGAGGCGAAACAAAATGCTAGTGGTGAACGGAAGATTATATATTATACAGTTCTTCATGCGAGTAAAAACAGCATAAGCAATTATGGAAGCTGTATGCTAACAAGTCCATGTCAAAAATGCTTCTACTTAATGGAGCTGCAATAAAGAGGAAGATCATTCCATAGCTTGATGGAAATGTCAAATTTATTTTGTACCACTGATTGGGCTTATATTATTCTTGGGCAATATGTCCATGTCAAATAATACAAGAAACAGATGAAGGAAGCGGTTGCAGGAAACTGCAGAATTATCTTGGTGTCATCAATGGATCATTTTAGTGATAAAATGTCAAAAATGCTAGAATGGAGCTGCAATAAAGAGGAAGATCATTCCATAGCTTGATGGAAATGTCAAAATTTATTTTGTACCACTGATTGGGCTTATATTATTCTTGGGCAATATGTCCATGTCAAATAATACAAGAAACAGATGAAGGAAGCGGTTGCAGGAAACTGCAGAATTATCTTGGTGTCATCAATGGATCATTTTAGTGATAAAATGTCATACATTAAATGCTGAAGCGATCTGAAGGCAATTGAAGTGAGTGGATTTATCTCGGAGTAGCTAATTAACCAAACTCGTTGCTGCATGAATTATCTTTTAGGTGTCATAGCACATCCGACAACTTGACTTTTGCTAGTTGGAGAAATAACGGCACACCTTTGCTAGTTGGAGAAATAACCCCAAATTCTATGGGGTAGAATTCAAAGTGAGTGAAATATCTGTCATCATATCAAACTTTTATAGATGTTCATTATTAATAAATCAAGGAAATTTGTGTATTTGCAGATAGAGGTGCGCAGGTCCAGAGTCCGAATAAAATTTATTTACTGGGGAAAAAATTATTCATCAATTAAATTATTGCAAATTGGCAATGTTTTCAATCAAATTACCTTTTACACTATACGTTTTGTCACCTAACTATTCTCCGACACAGGTTGGGGGTAGTCTGTTAATATAGGCAGAAGGAAATGCATATAATATATTACCTATTGTTAATGGCTAGTCGAGCGGTTATTACCAAATTTGGTAAAACAAACCTGCATTGTATAAGGCAAATATTGTTTTCTGTATCTATCAAACAAAGACTGGATCTTCATTATCATCAAGTTAAACATGTGTGTGTGATTAAATGTTGTAATAATTGTATCTATCAAACAAAGAGAATAATTTGTCATTAATTGAAATACAGTATCATCTATTATGGCATACTTATAATTTCACCGCCTCGTAAGTTTCGCTTATAGACTGTAGGTAGTTACTAACAGAGGCACATTGAGTAGAATGATTATTATGAAATTATCAAAACAAATTCATGGTAAATGATTTCTTATTCGTATCTATCAAACGAAGTCCAGAACTCTTGTACATTATTATTATGTTTTCATGGTTTTAGTATATTAAGGTGTGTATATGAGTTATATCATGCGTATTTTTTACGTATACTATTTTGTTCAGCATGTAGGCCCTATTTTTAATTTTTTTTTTTAGTGGGTGTAAATTTAAGATTCTGTGCAGCCTTGGCTTGAGGATGTTTTTACATCGGGTAGGGCGCTTTATAAATCCCATGTATTATTATTATTATTATTATGTCTTCGTTCCAATTACGGCAAATTAACCTTTAAAATTGCAGTTAAATTAAGCACATTTTGTCCCAGTAGATATTCACTGATAGACCAGGGGGAGTCATTTAAAGAAGCAAAAAGAATTTCATATAACATAATTAATGTACATTGCTATAAGAGTGTTATCAAGTTTGGTAAAACAAATTATTTTTTTTGTACCTATCAAACAAAGAACAATTCTTCATTAGTATTAAGTTTGGTAAATCAAAGTTATGAATTTAAACGTACTGTAGGACAGATTCGTTCACCATGTATGGCAAATTGACCTTATATAGCTTCATTTATCGGTAAATTGGTCACTAAAACATTTGTCCTAGTTGGTATGTACAAATAGGCTATGTGTAGTCCGAAACAGACGGAAATTCATAGAGTACATGTATAGTAATGTTTTTCGGTATGTCAGTGTTTTAAATAGGTTATCACCTAGTTGTTACTCCTGAAGCAGAAGGAAATTCACAATTTTTACAATGGTAACTCGTTAATAGGTAATAGTAGGCCTATTAAGCTACTAAAACACTCATTCATGATAATTGACAGTGGTCAAAATATGAGAAGTAGACACTCACTCGACAGTAGCATAATTATCTCATCTCACATGTTCAGAAGGAAGGAAATTCAAATAATTCAAAACAATCCTTTTGAAGTTATAATAGTCAGTGGGTTTTGTTGTTTTCTTTTCGGGTTTCTCAATGACGTGAATGTACCAGATGGCCAAAACAAAGCATTGGCAGGCATTCTTTTCCACTAGTACTGCATAAGAATGCTCACTAGGTAGGACTGTTGATCCAATCAGTCAAGTTAAATCCTAAACTTTTTAGCACCAACATTCGTCACCACCAACAATGGCAGGTTTATAAGTTGGGACAAACTATTTTAAGAACACTATAATGGAGATCATAAACAAGGAAGGGAAAGACAGCCAAGAGCTCGCCTTATTTGTAAAGCATAAAAATCTCGAGGGGGGGGGGGGGGGGGGGGGGTTTGGCAATTTCCTTGCATGTGATGACAAGGAACTTGGGTGGTAGTTTTGGATCATTTTTCTAAAATGATCGATTTAATGTACAGAATTATACATGTACTACATTAATAAATTCGATTTAGTAGTTCCAATATCCGGAGGTATCTACCTACTGGGTATTTGGCATGGGTATATTTACCGATGTCCACTATGTAATCTGAATATGAATATAATAGGAAAATGAGAAAGGTATCAGCCATTTAATTTCTTTTGACGCGATAGATGACTGCCTAGCGAATTCATGTAAGTCCGCCGCATTTTATATTCTCTCCATTGGTATTATGGAGCTTTTTATTTCCTCCTCCGAGGAGATATCGTGTAGAGGATTGCCTAGCGAAATATTTGTCCATTGGTATATGGAGCTTTTCCTCCTCGATAAGGAGTTGATCGCTAGATGAGTGCCTAGCAAAATAGTTCCCAGTGTGTTAAGGGGAACTCTTGGGTTATAAAGCGCAACAAAGCTTCCCAGTAATTGTTGGGAGGCTCGGTCGGGTATTTACTCCGTTCGAAAAAGTTGTCCAGAAATCATTATTATTTGGCTGATTCCAGGAATTTTCTAAAAACATTGCTTGAATAAATTATGCGTTCTTTCTGAATGGCTGACCAGAGGCCCAAATTTTGGCGTAAGTGTTTTCGTCATTTCAGTGTCTGGGGATAATGCAGTTTAATTTGTACATATCAAATGAAACAAAAATTATCCCTGCTGCTGAAATGGAATCGCCCTCGTGTTGTCACGCGATGTTTCCATGGGAAGCCAATTGGGTGCCTTGTTTGGTATCAGGCGGGCCAATCACAGGCAGCCTTGCTTGGAGCCGTCGGTGGCCATTTTGTTAGCTAAGGCCATTCTCTGTCAGTTTTTCAGCAAGAACGGATGCAGAAATTTTTTATCCCACCCACCACTCCCCATATGTCATAATTGATATCTGTTTAAAATTGATTTCAAGAGTTTGATAGTGTGTCATAAAATTTGAGTCTCTAGTAGTGAGACAAGTACATATAAAGTGTCGGTCTTCAAATTAAAAGGTAATGAGGAATGAGATGAAATCTGAAAGAGAAAGGAAAATATATTCGATTGAGAGTTCTTTGAATTTGAATAATATTCTAATTACATTGAGGTTTTTGAGTTACATAGGAGTATGACTATTGTATACGGGTGTGAGAATGTGCGTGGGTAGATCACTTTAGGTTCAATTTCTATCTCAGCAACACATTCTATTCTGTTGCGCAGTTGTATTTTCTGAAATTCTATTTGTATAGGTGTGTTCACTCTAGTGTGTCTTCAGAAGCATTAACAAAATCGATACAATTGGTACCACTTTCAGTCTTAGGTGGTAATGCCCTTCAGTCTTAGGTCGAGTAATTTTATTTATAGCAGGAAGGAAGGAATTAACACCAGGTTGGCATGGGATAGCTAGACAGGGGCCAAGTACTATGCCCTCAGATTTTTCTTGTTCATCAAAGTATAAATAAAAATGAAATATTGGGTTCAAGTTTTTATGAGGTTGCGCAGCCGGCTGGTTATCGCGTTAATTTCTGTTAAAGGCTGCCTTTTGTATTAGACATGATATCCTAGTTATGTATTCGAATTCATAAATGTGCAGAGCATGGCACTGGGTTTGCTTGGCGTTGGCAGCGAAAAATAATGGGTTTTGCAATTAACACCTTCAACATGTTCAAACAAAAAAATCGGGTTAATGGTCCACTGTGGTGAAGAGGCCTCGACCGTAAAATTCAGAGGCTCTTCAAATAATCACAAACGTGGATCTTGCGGTATTTATTATGTATGTGTATGTATTATTCACTGAGCGTGTTTGTAGAGAGCCAGCTTATCAGTTAGGCGCTTATCACCGTAGAAGTACTTCAAGATCATTTGCCAGTGCAGTGTGGTATTTCCGTGATAAACCACTACAAGCACGCTTCGTAATATCATTATGCATTTAAAGTGCATTTTGGTCAATCATACATAGTAATGTTATTCTAATTTAATTATATTGATTTAATTGTTACTGCCTAAATGTATTGAGATTTATTTATATACCAATCACTCTTGTTTACATTTAATTTTATTACTTTGTTGAGCTATTAGTATCACTTGTATATTGATGTTGATGATTGATGAAAATGAAATATGAATGAATGAATTTACTAGCAAAGGAAATGAGGGGATCAGAAATAGCTTATTCCATGGTACAGGGTACGGATGTTAACAAGTAGTCCTTGTGGCAGTTTTTGGATCATTTTTCTAAAATGATCGATTTAATGTACAGAATTATACATGTACTACATTAATAAATTTGATTTAGTAGTTCCAATATCCGGAGGTATCTACCTACTGGGTATTTGGCATGGGTATATTTACCGATGTCCACTATGTAATCTGAATATGAATATAATAGGAAAATGAGAAAGGTATCAGCCATTTAATTTCTTTTGACGCGCTAGATGACTGCCTAGCGAATTCATGTAAGTCCGCGACATTTTATATTCTCTCCATTGGTATTATGGAGCTTTTTATTTCCTCCTCCGAGGAGATATCGTGTAGAGGATTGCCTAGCGAAATATTTGTCCATTGGTATATGGAGCTTTTCCTCCTCGATAAGGAGTTGATCGCTAGATGAGTGCCTAGCAAAATAGTTCCCAGTGTGTTAAGGGGAACTCTTGGGTTGTAGGCGCAACAAGCTTCCCAGTAATTGTTGGGAGGCTCGGTCGGGTATTTACTCCGTTCGAAAAAGTTGTCCAGAAATCATTATTATTTGGCTGATTCCAGGGAATTTTCTAAAAACATTGCTTGAATAAATTATGCGTTCTTTCTGAATGGCTGACCAGAGGCCCAAATTTTGGCGTAAGTGTTTTCGTCATTTCAGTGTCTGGGGATAATTAGATACTATGTAAATTGAAACTTTAACTACAAAGCTAAAGAAAACATGCACTTTCATCTTTATTCAAATGTTTCCAAGACACCCCTGTTTGCAAATATCTACTCCCCATTCCAGAAAAATACAGCACTAATTTTTTTGGGGGAACAAAAATATTGTGAAGTTCTGTCAAATGAAACATAGCTCAATCCTAATCATTCATTTAGTATTAACTGGAGGTAAAAGAAAAAATTCACTATATTACTAAATATTTGAAAAAAGAGCCAAAAACATGCATTTTCAGCATTTTATCTGACAATAATTGAGTCACAAAAATCAGACACTTGGAACAAGTCTAAGCATTCAAAATCTTGAGTATATGCTGCATTTTTACTCTAATTTTCACTTTTTTGTGTTACTTAAATAATTAAATGATTGGTTATAAGAATGAAATATGTTTTTTTCCAAAAAACTAGAATGCATAAATTGACTTAGTACAAGTCTTTAGACTTGATTGTCACAGCATGTGAAAAACACCCTAAAAATGTTTTTGGCCTTTAATTCATAAATTTGGCCAAATTATGAAATTTAACTTTTATTGCCAGTTATGACTAAATGAATAATTAGGATTGAGCTGTGTTTCATTTAGCAGAAGTTGATAATATTTTTTTAATCTCAAAAAAATTAGTTCTGTATTTTTCTGGAATGAAGAGTACCTATAGAAGCACTTATGAACATTCACATCTGCCTCGGATCTATATCTTATTTCATGTATTACATTCAGCACATTTATAAATGTGATATAGCAACTCTCTTGACAATCTGGTCAAGTAAGTAAAGTATAGCTCACAGCCAAATATGAATTCACATTAGACAAGGATCGTATTTAAAAGTCAAGTCGCTACTTTCTGACCTAAGGAAAATCAATTCCAGGAAGGCTTTGTTTGGTCATGATTGCAAATTTCATAAATAGAGCATTCATATTGGAATCATTGAACTGGAAGGAACTCATCTTGAGACAGTCCAGAAATTTGCCAAATAGCTAGGAGCAGTGAGGTGAAATCCCTTACGGAGCTGAGGAAATGGCTTCTCCACATAATATTATTTTGCCGAGATTAATTTAGATGTAAATAGATTGTCTGAGTTGGAACTTGGGAAGTTGGTTGAATAAGAGGGTTGGAATGATGTTTTGAAGGTACACTGCATGGTTGTTTAAAAGAAAAATTTAAAGGAAAGGAAAAATACAAGTACATATTGCAGCATATTATTATGAATACTCTGAAAAGTCCCAAGGTTCAATGAAGTGCTCCAAATACCATTAATATTCATCTTTAATGAGGTTCCTGGAAAGTGATTATTCGACAAGTCAAAGTAAAAGTCAAGTTTGGTTTGGGATGTGCCGATGAGAATTTGTAAGTGGATACCAACTTTTAAGAAATTTGGATCATTGCTATACCAAAATTCAATTTTTTTTTTGCCAAATTTAAAACATTATTATGTTTTGATGGATCCAAGTTGTGATAATATTGGATCCAAAACATAATAATGATAAAATTGGATGCTTTACGCCCAATATTTATTGGTCTCACTATGAGTTGTAAAATATTGGACTCGACTACGTCTCGTCCAATATTTTAAAACTCATAGCTCGACCAATAAATATGGGCTCAACTGATCCAATTTTATATCAAAATTGCCAATATTTTTGTCCAATTTTAATAATTGTGGATACAGTTAGGCAAAATTGAGCTATATCGCACAGAAAATTGGGGAAAATTTGACATAATTACCTATCCGTATACCAAAATTGGCCTAAAAAAAGGGATCATTGATATACCAACTGGTGGCAAGTGAGACCCATATTGGTGGCACATCCCTGTATGGTTATTTCCAAATAACTCTAAAGCTTATTCTACTTGACTGCACCATATAACTAAATGAGATTTGATAATCTGTATATGAGAGCAAAATATGGAGAAACAAAAACTTAAAAGAAAATAGGTCAGCAATTCTCTCGGGTTGTTCCATCTGTTGCACTTACCCACTTCTCATGTCTGTCAAAAAGAAATTCCTATTGGTTTGTACAGGGCTTTTCAATTCCAGCCTATTATCACAGTGCAGAAAATAGCAATTTGCCTTGTCTTTGGTAATTATTGAAAGTTAATTACCCTGATTTAAAATCAAACTTTTGGAATTGTTTCATCAAGAGGTAGTTATTTTATGATGTTTTGTGATTTCAACCATTTCAGTGCAATGGTAAGTGTCCCTTCGTGTCTGAGGGCGCCAAGATGGAACGCCAATCACTACAAAAACAACCAATGGGAAGAAGCGATCTATTAACCCTAACTGAACTAAAACTCACTAAAGCTAACTATGAAAAGCATTTGGATGGATTCTATGTGATGCGATGACGCAATCAGCCTAAGTCATATATACACAGGAAATCGCTGCATGGCCGGGTCAGCAAAATCCCCATGGGTACAGGCCGGTGATCTTGTGCATGGCATGCAAGGGATCGGAGGGATGAATCCGAGGGTGGGGGTGCCAAGTGACTTCTTTGCTCACCTTCTCTCTTTTTTCATTTGTTCTTTCCCTTCCGATAGCAAAAAACCATGGGTTCGGTTAGGGTTAAAGCAAGTGATGCAATGCTGACCGACCGAATATCAAATCTCAATCATTTTGACCCATGTCTCTAACCATCATGTTGGATTAAAGGAAACAAGATTGAAAAGATTATTCTGAAGGACAAAATTTAACTCTTTTAACTAAAATAATCTCACAATTCCTATTTTACTATTACTATGCTTTCTTTTCTCTTTATCTTTTCTGTAAATAATTGCTTAATTATAATTTATAAATGTCCTTATCTGTTTAATATTAATTTTCATTATCAAGTATGGTGTATAGTGTTGTATACCCCGGTTGTATATCCTTTGAGAAGCCAAGGGGATTGTCTCCTACTGTTCCTGTCTATGACAGCTATATTCATGTAATAGCCCACAGCATTATGTTTGAGATATATTTAGGCACAAATATACATGTGGAGACTCAGCATCATAATTCATACCAAATCTTACCATACTGCAAGCAAATCAGTTACCTAACCCAAGTTGACTTGCTAAACCTTGACTGATCAAGTTTACAAGAGAGCACTGCACTGCCAACCCTCCACACCGTGCTAAATTTGGGTATAAAAATTTTATTTATCACATTCGGCCGAAGCCAGACAAAGCCCAATAGTGCCCAGAGGCTACTAAATTCAAGGGATGCCAACCGAATATGACAGGACAGGGATATAGGAAGAGGTCCAATTTTAGAAGCAGGAGGAAAACCGGAGCACCCGAAGAAAAACATGTGAGGATGAGCATGGATCGGCAACTAAACTCAAATGTGGCAACGCGGGGAATTGAACCCAGGCCACAGTGGTGAGAAGCTAGGGAGAAGACCACTAGACTAACCCGTCCTCCCAGAAAATAAACTGACACCACAAAATCGCTTAATAATCTTAACATTTTTACATGATCATGTAATTATGTTGATCTTGATTTATCAATGATCTATTTCACAAACTAATGACATGATACGCATGTATAGAATTTCAATCCATACAAGGTTTATAAAAAATAAATAAAATGCCACAGTATACATGTATAGAATTTCAATCCATAAGGTTGTTTAAAAAAATTATGTAATAGTGCTAGGCTGCTAGCACCAATTTAGTGGGTTAATTCTTGGATAAATTACAAAACAGCCAATCTTGTTGTATTAAAGTGATACAGGTAATGTGATTAAACACTGTAATGGACTATTCCAATTGAAATCTATACAACCCGTATAGAAGACATGATCTTAATCTCCCACACATGGGGTGCAGATTTCAAATGGAATCACCCATTCAGGTAACCCATTTGAACTTTACACTCCCTGTGTGGAAGATTAAGGTCATGTCTCCCATAAGGGGTGTATGGATTTTAACTGCAATAGCCCAGTGCATCAGTTGTCAGCTAAAGATATTATGAAGGCCCAAAAATTGGGCTACTCCATTTAAAATCCACTACCCCTGTGGACGATTTTGGAAATAACTTCCACAGGGGGGTATGAATTTCTAAAGGAATTCACATATTAGCAGCTCCACATGAAACTCACTCTCCCTCAAGAGGAAGATTCAGGTTGACTCTTTCTCAGAGGATGTATGAAATTCAACTGGAACTGCCTGATGTGCTCATTCCATCTGAAATTCGTACTCCCCCCGTGACAGATATTTCCAAAATCTTCCACAGGAGTAGTGTGGATTTTGAATAGAATAGTCCATTGCAGGGACAGACTTAGGTTTCAGTTTTCTACTGGCCCTCCGGGCCAGTGAAATGGCAAATCTAGTGGCCCTGCAATAAATTTACTGGCCCAGCTTTTTCAATATGTTCTACTGCAAAAAAAAAAAAACCCAACTTGTTTGTCTGTGCTTTGGGGAAAAGTCTATATTAATTTTTAATCATTTGTCATCATACAATGTGTATCATATAGCAAATATCAAAAAATCAAAATTATTTGATATTCCTCGTTTTCAAAATGCAATTCGATATGTCTGATGTGCTCTCAGGTCCCACAAAAAATATGTGGAAACATCACTATCCGAGCCCTTAAAGTCAAGCAAACCTTAACATTTTAATTTCTTTTGTACTGAATGTACTCAATGTAGAGAGTATAATCATTAACACAAGTTTAGTCAGTAGTCCTGCCTTTTTTAGTTCCAAAATTTTCAAACTAAGCGGTATTTGCGGTAATATTGCTATCATCATCAGATATAATTATGTAGCGCATGGAAGAGCTAAGTAGTATAGGCCTACTATCAAATCGTCGTAAAAAGCGGCCATATATTTCCAACTTGCTAGTAATGCAAGAATAAGAATATAAATATTATACAAAAAAAATCATTGAATAAAGATATGAATTTCAAGTGACAGGCAGAGCAGAAAACTGTGTAAATATGACCATCACTGATATCTTGTCTCGTAAGTGTTATATCAGGCTCAAAAATCTAGTAGCCGCCGAACCAGCATTGTTGAAGTTTACTGGCCCGACGCCTTAAAATCCACTGGCCCCGGGCCACCGGGCCACTGCTTAAATCCGTCCCTGGTCCATTGCTCTTGTGTTTTATTATTTTCAGTATCAGGAAACTTATCCTATCAAGAACCACCAGTCCATATCTGATGGGCGTTTTGCATACCATAGCTGATAAAACGGCAATGAATATTAAGCGAAAAAACAATAAACTAGAATGATCTACCAAGAAATCCATTAACTGGATTCCATCACATAGCTATCAATAATGTACAAGTTTACCTTGATCATGATATATTCATGTGATTTCCTTTCAACAAAGAATTAAACCTACAAAATTGCACCACTTTAAAATGCATAATATGATCAATATTTAATCTAGAGCGATGATACCAAACATAATTTTCCGGCTTGCATTACCCTCTTTATTTGTAATTGCAATTTCCTACCAACCTTGCAGAAACTGTAAATAGCAATCAAAATTTCATGTTGATTTTCAAATTAAAAATTCATATGAAAATCTGTGACTTCAATCTTAAATTTACATTTCCAAACTAATAAAATTGTCTTCTGCAACACATAATGTTGTATCTCAAAAAGGCTGCCTTGTGTGACTTTTTATTATTATTGTAATCTAATTGTATGGAGATACACTGATATTAATTTTGTGGTGTTATCACAAGATTAGTACAATCTTTGAGAAACATGTGTGACCAAGAGGATAAGGCGCCCGACTCACAATCCATAGATTGCGAGTTCCAACCCCGCTTGTGTCAATGTGTTTTGTCCTTGGGCAAGGCACTTTATCCTCATTTTCTACGGGGGTGGGTGGGGTGGATGTTTGTATCGTTGTTTGTTTCAATGTTGCAATATTGGTGCCGATTCAGCTGCTGCCTACAAATTACTTTGTGTCTGTTTAGGTGTGATTAATGTAAATTGTAGCAATTTGACATGCGGGTTGCCATTAGAGTTTGAAATAAACCTTTTTTTCTTCTTTTTTTATCCCATGTCCATTAATAAATAAAAGAAGCATGCTGAAATATAATATAACAATATAATACAACAATGATTATAAAAATCACAAAAGGCAGCCTTTTGTGATACGACAGTATGTGAAGCAGACTACGAAATATGCATGATGGTACATCATTTATCGCCATCAAGTTTGATAATCAAAGTAATTTGATCCTTTAAAACCCCTTCGTACATACTGTGTACAATTGTACACATGGACTTCTATTGCTCCCTGTATACCAGGGGAAGCTTATTACTGCAAACAAACACCATGTGCACAATTGTGCATTCATATGGTATCCTCCAGTGCAGAGCGCCCTCGCCTAACTGAATGTCACTTTTCATAATCTAAGAGGGCATCACCCACTACAGCACGTTGCCAGAAGACATGTACTTTCCCTTTTTAATTTTATATGAAATATCATTGTGGACAAGCTAAATTCTAGTCAGGGGGTTAGTGTAAAACCTGTAGAAAACATGGAACACTATTTTTGATCAAATGCTTCAAATATATGTGGTATAGAACTTTTTTAAATGGTGTGTACAATTGTACACAGTGTGTCTCACCTTGTAAATATAAGACTAATATATTGTGTTCAGTTGTACACAGTGTGACTAATCTTATCAATATATAGGAGTTATTTAGTATACTTTGTACGTCATTATAAGTTATTTTGAACTCTTTTGTCAATACTTCCATTCAGTTTATAATTTGCTCTGGATGCATTTTTTGGAAAAACCACTATGTAGGCCTATTATTACAGAGATAGTTAGGAGTAACTGGTCGTTGATGGGCCCGAAAATGGATCGTGTAGAGTGGAGTAACAAAATTAGTCTCAGAAATCAAGTTTATTAAGTGTGATGTCTTTTTCGGTCTCTCCAAAGACAAGAACTGTTTATTAGCATTTTATACCAAATTAATGAGAGTTAAGAGCCTACAGATATGGACGTATGAAGGCAACAAAAAAAAGAAACAAAGGGTTCGAGTTTGTTGCTTCACATATGTTACCAAGTTTTACTGCCATTACTTAGTCATAATGTGTACAATTGTATCCAAAAAATCATTGTAAACGTCGTCACTTAGTCACAATGTGTACAATTGTACACATGCCCTAATTTGCATAATTGATGAGGTAATTTTTTTTTTCCGTTTTTCACAAATTACTATCCAAAATAGTTATAATAAGCATAAAAAATATTTTTTTGATCGAGCCATCTTCCTTCGTGGCCGAAGGGGATCAAACAGGAAATCTCTATCAGCTCAATTCTGTGGTGAGTTAAAGCAATCACAGATTTTTAACAATCTAATGAAAGTCAAGTTTTCATCATAAAAACTTAATTATCAGGGCTGTAATAATTGAGCTTCCCATTACTGAAATGATTAAATTAAAACAAAACAATCAAACAAATACATGGACGATGGCTTAGCTCATCATTGATGAGATTTTGGCATCATAAATTAAGTCCTATTTTTCTCATTATCTTGAAATTTGACGTATAATGAATTCCCAAAGAAATTGTTAAAACCTGCCGATTTGTGGTAACCACAATATCGATGTTTTCAAACACCAATTGTATTGTGGGTGGGTCCAGCTAATTTCACTTTGAAGAATTGGGCCATTCACAAAAAAAAATCTTACCGATATTGCTTTACGATTAAATGTTGGCATTATTCGTGCTATGTGCCACTTTCTGTAACATGTACATGAACTACAAGTTGACATAAAATCCCTATTTCTTGTCAAAAGAAATAGTAAAATAAAGTTGAATACAGCCTACCTTCCCTTGTTTTGCGGTTTACAATGATTGGGACCACAATGCAACTCACATGTACCCACATATTAGCATGTTATAGTCTGATCAGCTCGTAATCGGCAGGCCTTATTTATCGCGGATTAATATCAATACATTTTATTTCGAGAACTGTTGAGTGTGATGAGAAGTCACCAGAAGTATAATGATTAATTTAAGTTCTATACTTCATCTATACTTTATTTAGCACGCACAATATAGACCAGACAGGTCAAATATATCACTCTTTAACATGGACCTACTTTTCAGTTGATCAAACTATAATTGTGCTTAGCATGTTTAGATTGTGATGTTTGTATAAATTCTTGTTTGCCTTTAAAGAAGAGTAGATCTATTTGAAACGTTGGTTATTGTATTTGTCTGTTTGGCTAGTTATTGGTTTAACTGGACAATGCACCCGATTTCCTAGTAAGTAAGCAGAAGTGGATTGGATTGCACAAGCGACAAGTTGTAAATTGTGTATACTTTATTTTAAAAGTAAGATATGAGTCCAATATTTGACAAAGATGAGTATCCTTTCTTTAAAGAAAATAAACATAATTTCCAATGCAGTGCAATCCTAACTGCACTCAAGATCTGTGAAGATGTGTAACTTTCCAAAGATTCGCCCAGCAACTCTCAATTAAAGTATTATACAAGTCTGTCCTACTATTCAAGCAGCACACAAACACTGTCGTCTTCACAGGTACGCAAATCTTTATCAGATAGTGACTTAGCCAATTTATACAGATAGTTGATCATGTAGATCACACCCTGGCATTCCTTCAACTTGAACCTTAAAGTGTTTTTTGTCTGGCTCACTATTCCATTATAAGATATCTACAATGATAAACATCTGTTTAGAGATAAGCGGCTCTGTGGACTGGCTGGCATATCTGATCAAATGATTTAAATCTATTAACATGTTGTAATCTCAAACCATATCTTGCTCATCTTAGAGCCTGAAGTACTAACTGACCTGGTCAAGAGGCGATTAGCTGTAGTAGTACTACATGATTATTTAAATTGTTGTATCTCTTTTGAAAATCTAGCTGTAATTACTAATACTATGGTATTCATTATATGGGAAAATGTGCTGTAGCAGCTGAAATAAAATTTCCAACAAACACATTTGACCAGCATTTGAACCCCTGTGTGTCTATTCAACATGTAGGAATGTAATTTTGAAACTTTTAAGCAAAAATAGTAACACAATTAATTTAACATTCAAATTAAACACACATTTCATTGTTTTACTGTTATTTGCAGTACAAGTTGGTCATCCTAGGTCTCACTTTAGTCAGAGTAATATCAAAGCTTTATATAATAAAAATGTTCTTTCTCATACATACACACCCCTACACACCCCCACCTGAATAACTGTGTATCAACCACGGACATGGGTGTGTGTTTTTAATCACATGAGCAGGGACAAAATAGCCTTCACACAAAAACTTACACAAACTTAAAAACAAGCATTATCAATCAAAGAGGTTAGAACTTTGTATTTTTAGGGTATTTAGGCAATTTCACTGGCATAGTTCTGCAAACCGGGGCAAAGTACCTGTTGGAAGGTGTCCTCGGTTGGTTGATAAAAACACAAATAGTCCCAGTAAGTGGGTGATTACAAGTCCACACCAACCAAAATACACCCACTCAAGTGTGCACCACGTCTATCTCTCACACACATACCCATATTCTTGTTTCCTGTCAATTCTGTTGCCATGCAATAAAAGGACAAAGTACCTGTGGCCTTAAATAAATATAATAAAGACAGAACAGCGCTATGACCACACGCCAGCAGATAGATTGTCTTGGGTATTTTAATATTCCAACTTGCATCACATCCCCCCGGTCGTACTCCCTATTCCAGACAAATACAGTACTAATTTTTTGGGATTAAAAAATATTATATTGTTTTGCCAAATGAAACTTAGCTAAATCCTAATCCTTTACATGTAGTTAGTCCTAACTGGCAATAATAGTCAAATTTTAATATTTGGCAATTTTTTGGAGATAAGGGCCAAAAACATGCATTTTTAGGGTGTTTTTTATGTATGCTGTGACAATCAAGCCCAAAGACTTGTACTAAGACTAATTTCAGTTTATGCATTCTAATTTTTGGAAAAGACATGTTGCATTCTTATGGTGGAAGCTCTATAGTCCGACGGTTCTTTATTCCGACGGTTCTTTAGTCCGAAGGTTCTTTAATCCGACGGTTCTTTATTACGAAGGTTCTTTATTCCGATGGTTCTTTATTTCGAAGGTTCTATAGTTCGAATTTAAAAAAAGGGTCTCCTTATCCGAATATTAAAAGAGGTTCTTTAATCCGAATTTTAAAAACGGTTCTCTAGTCCGAATATGAAAATAGTCCGAATTTAAAAAAAGGTTCTCTAGTCCGAATATAGAAATAGGTTCTCTAATCCGAATTTGAAAAAAAGGTTCTCTAGTTCGAAATTGCAAAAGCGGTTCTATAGTCCGAAGCGGATACCGTGCTCTTTAGTCCGAATTGGTAAACGGGTTCTATAGTCCGAATTTTATTTTTATCATTTGTTTCAGTGTCAAATCATCAATTGTTAAATACAAATCCGCTGCTGTTCAACATGGTTGGTTTCTTTGGATATTTTCCGTAGCGTACATTGACATTCACCTTTATTCTGGTGATATTTCCTTCATGTTTATCCGTTTTTTATTCCATTATAATATACTAGTAATACTCTACGATGTATTCGGGCATTGTCGAGTCCCGGTGTCGAGTTCAAATTTTCATAGCGCCATCCCGCCATGTAAATGCTGCGGCTTTTTCATTTAAACAAATTTTAGTCATTTAAACAAATTAGTTTACAGAATAGTTAAAGTATAGTTTTATCTTGCGATGGGGGGAGGGGGTGCCCAGGGTGTAAAATGTTTCAATGTACGGGTAGTCTTGTGATTAAATCATCATCATTTTTGACCCGTTCTCTACCCTGAAAACCCATTTCTGGCCATATTTCAATCCGAGGGCCCACTTTATTCAAAAATTGTGTTATGCAACTTTTTGGGCGATCCAAGTTCATGTGTAGGACTCAAGTATTTAAAAGATTTTGATTTTTACTGGAATCCATCTACATTACATCGTGATTTGGTGGTGTACGCCCTTTTAGCAGTAGAGTCATCTTGTTTACCATAAACTCTGCTTTAGTCTTATCTAGCTAGAGGTTATGTTAATGTTTTAAAAATTCGGACTATAGAACCTTTTTACTGATTCGGACTAAAGAACACGGTATCCGTTTCGGACTATAGAACCGTTTTGCAATTTCGGACTATAGAACCCTTTTTTGAATTCGGATTATAGAGCCTATTTCTATATTCGGACTATAGAACCCTTTTTAAAATTCGGACTATAGAGCCTATTTCTATATTCGGACTATAGAACCCTTTTTTAAATTCGGACTATAGAGACTATTTTCATATTCGGACTAGAGAACCGTTTTTAAAATTCGGACTATAGAACCTTCGAAATAAAGAACCATCGCAATAAAGAACCCCTTTTCAAGTTTTTTTCGGACTAGAGAACCTCTTTTAAAATTCGGACTAGCGAATGCTATGAACTCGTGTTCGGACTAGCGAACCTTCGGACTAAAGGACTTTCGGATTATAGAACCTTCGGATTATAGAGCAGTCCCCATTCTTATAACCAATCATTTAATTAAAGTAACACACACAAAAAGTGAAAATTAGAGCAAAATTTCGGCATATACTCGATTTTTATTATTTTTTGTTACTCAATTGTCAGAAAATATGCCGAAAATGCATGTTTTTGGCTCTTTTTTCAAAAAATTAGTAAAATAGTGAACTTTTTCTTTTATCTCCAGTTAGTACTAAATAAATGACTAGGATTGAGATAAGTTTCATTTGACAAAACAGGATAATATTTTGTTAATCCCAAAAAATTACCGCTGTATTTTTCTGGAATGGGGAGTAGTTACTTACTTGTTGCAAGCCAATCTCCACTTAGGAGCTGAGGACGGATCCAGGACTAGTACGCCATCATCACACTCAATGCATTGGGCTACACCTAGCATAGTCAACGATTGACTGCAATTGGGATGGGTGCATTCATTGCAGCCTTGACGCTTGTGCATGTCCTGGAATGGTGGATTACTGTAGCAATATGGGCATACAGGGTAACTCTGTAACAAAGAATGTGAAACAATAAATAATTAGCATATGTGTGATGAATATGAGAGTAATAAATATTTAACAGATATTCTATCTTCAGTAATTGAACTGCTGTAACTGCTAGCTTCATTACTTATGCCTTTTATTTTGCACTTTTTTCTAATATTTTTAGCATTTTTATGGTCCATTTGCACTATAAATTTGGCCAAGTTTCAGCTCGCCTTTTTTTGAGAAAGATAAGAGGAGACATGAGAGGCCCTGATTTGGTAAAATGATCTAACTTGAAAATCACTGTTTCGAGAAAAAGAGCTTTTAAGTTTTAACACTTGATGTTTTTTCTTTTTGAATAAAATAAATTATTAAACACATCTAATATCTTATAAAATATAAAAATCTTATTATTTGCACAAATTTGGCTAATTTAGTTGAGTAATTTTGAAATAACAACCATTTTTAGGAAGTTAGATTGTTTTACATTGTTTTATCTCGTAACAAAAATAAACATAGCAAGACTTGGTAAAAATTTGGTAAAATTATCTATATATCTATCATGTCATCATTAATATGTGAGGTTTATCTGGCGCTATCTAGAGGGTCTTGGCTAATGCGGTAAAATGATCTAACTTTGAGATAGCTCATTTTACCATATTAAATGCACGGAAAGTGACAAAAAGTGTCAAGATAGGTTCTGCTATCTTCAAAATGAAGCACGGTGGTGATTTGAGGATGTCACCAATAGAAAGAAAGCCCTCACATTACCAAAGATATATCCAAATTTCAAGTTTGATCGTTTTACCAAATCAGGGCCGAGATGGAGAAGGTGCGATAGAAGGTAGGAATGTTAAGTCAATGGTGGGATGAGAACAAGTAGATGGGAGAGGAGTGGTGTCTGAATATTTAGAAGATAATCCCAATCCCAATATCAGAAGATAATCCCAATCCCAGAAGATAATCCCAATCCCAATATCATATCTGTACAAGTACCTTTCCTTTAGTTCCAGATAACCATAACTCAAATTCATGCTAATATTGTTAGCATGTTTATGGACTAAGTTTTAGCTCCAAAGACCCTGTTTTGAGAAACGTGAGAGGAGATAGGAGATGGAGAAGGTGCGATAGAAGGTAGGAAAGTAGAGGAAAGTCAAAGGTGAGATGAGAGCAAGATGGGAGAGGAGTGCATGGTGTCTGAATATCAAGATTATAATCCCAATATCACATCTGTAACAAGTACCTTTCCTTTAGTTCCAGACGACCATAAGACTAGCTCAAATTCATCCAATGGGCATTTGATTTCCTTGTAGAGCTTTATACTTCCATTCTGAGGCAGGCTATAGGTTTCCTCACACTGGGCACAATGTAGGCGGGACGGTTTGGCACTGATGTACTTCATGAAGCGATGACACTTGCCACATCTGTGTAGAAAATAGAATGAAATTTGACAATTCAGTTCCTATGGTGACAGAAGTGTGAGAAATATACAGATAGCTTTCAGTATTAATTCACCAGAATATCAAGAGCAGTAGTTTGTACCAAAACTACAATGTACAGCAGGTAATGAAGCCCTGCTACTTGGTGTTATTTTCAGGCACTTTACATGCTAATGAAAAGTTACAGCAGTCTCTACCCAAAAATACTTACTTTTCCATGATTACATGAAGCAAAATATGTTGCATTGGAATAAGTTTTCCATCATGGGGTGTAAATAGGGATGTTGTTGAGTAAAACTTTCATTGTCCACAATTGTCAAATCTCAACATCCAAAGTCAGCAAGTTGTTGACAAAGCAATACATCAATATAGTTCAAATATTAAGTTCAATCAAAGAGTTAACTTACCAAATGCTGTCTATTAATTCACTACATTGTATATCATTGCTTCAATTAATCAATTATTACTCTTTTATACCTAGAAGTTATTTCATGGTAAATAATGCTGATCTTAAGTTTATCTCTAATATTTTTAATGAATAGTCCTTGTCGAAAATTAGTCCATACTTGTCGACAATCAGGAAAATTGCTTTGTTGACAATATTGTCAACATAAGCCTTGTCGACAACAGCCTTGTCGACAATTCACCATCTGCTGAACTCGGAGACCAGAGGTGATGCTAGGGAAAGTCACTGGTAAGAAGTAGGAACCAACTTTTGAGACATCCAAAGAGTCAAACATGGATGACAAACTCTGAAATTCAACTAATAAGTACCCCATAGCAGTATATAACAGGTACTCCGGCAGTATTCATACTACAAAAGAAAACCCATGAAAGAAGAGTTTAGCTGTGTATTAAAAAAAAAACACTCAAAAGACACATCTCTTTAAAAAAAATGCAAGATGTTGTGCCAAAACAAAAAACAATCGGCAATTATACCCGTATTCAATTTCAAAGGTGATCGGTACATTGAAAACATGACTGGAGACCATATGTCGCATATGGCACAACTGAGCACATTAATTTTAAACTTCAATTTATTGACTTTCTTACCATTTATGATTTTGTTACAACTATTTCCTTTCAACTTGTTTTGCTAAGCGGAATCGGATACAAAATGAAAACACATTATGCTATCACGTGAAACCGCGAGTTATTGATTATTTTACAAACAAAACCATTTGCGGCATTTCATAGACTATAAACATCCTACTATGAGTGTTGCCAAAACTGCTGCCGGCCAAATGGCGGGATAATAAAAAATGTGAACAAATTTTACTTTTGGGGCAAAATCCACAAAATTTAACCAGAACAATATTGCTCCCCCAAACAAACAAATCTAGGCCATTCAGCACTTAAAAGTGAAATAAAACAATTTTATCAAAGGCACGTTGTATTGCAATTCCATTAAAATATGGCCATACTTTTGTAAAAGTGCGTTTTAGAGTCTGAGCTACAACAACACGCAATTCTTAAAGTAGAACAATTGATGGCTAAACCACTGCAGTTGGCAACAGCCAAATTGTTATAAATCACCATTGCATAACTTTATACACACTCTTCAGTACAAGCAATGTTTGGCTCAGTAATAGCTGCTTTGAAGTTTTTGTTTTAATACCCAGGTGTAAAATTTTAGGAGAATTATTAGGGCTGTTGTTGACAAGGCTGTTGTCGACAATATTGTCAACAAAGCAATTTTCCCGATTGTCAACAAGCATGGAACATTGTCAACAAGCATGGAACAATCATCAACAAAAGACTAGTTACTAATATATTAGAGATAAGCTTAAGATATGTTTAACATCACCATTATTTACCATAAAATAACTTCATCAGTCTTCTATTTTATTCGTAAGTGGTGCAGATTCTATCCATTACAATCTCAATATTCTGATGATGCGTCTATGTGGTATATGGTATCCTGTGTAAATAAATGATGCACAATGTGGTCTTTGAACTTGGATCTTGAGATTTGATGATTGTCAAATGAAAATGAAAATTCTACTTGACAACAGCCCTAAGGAGAATACACCTTTGGTATTCTTCCTGGAGCAACCGTGTCTCCTGAGGAATATTCTCAAGAACCATTTCTTTTAGAGTTCAAAGAAATTTTAATATGAATTGGATAATTAAAGGTTAATGACTGCGCATCAGTTGTTTTCAGGGTATTGTGAAAAATCTATGCTTTGGAACCGAGGGATTATTCTGAGGTACAAAGCACAATATTTAGATATTGCACAATACCCGAAAAACAATTGATGCAAAGTCATTAACCTCATTCATAACCGTCACCTTTCACTTTTTAAATTCCATTTACGTCACATTTTCTTCTTTTAAATTTGAAAATGAAAATTCAATTTTAACTGTGTCTTTTGTTTTCTCCGTAAAAATTGAATAGCCAATTAATAAAATATCGCTGGCGACCAATCAAACATGGGATGTCACAATCAAGGGCTGTCCAAATACGGCGGTCATTGTCCGTGTAAATTGTTAAAATAGCACGACATGCAACACAGTCATTAATAAAGCATACTTTTAGCGTCATGAGACACGGTCATTATACTTTTTCAATAACCTGTATTTGCGTTCGTGTACATGTATTTAAAATTCATTATCGTTGACTGGATTAAACACAAAGCGTCTATTCATGAGGTTATGAATAAAGTATAATTTGCTACATGAAAATTTAAAAAATTGGATACGAGGCAGCCAGCAATCATTTTTACATTAATTTGGTTTTTGGTTGCATCAAATAAATATTAAAATAAACTGATAAAACATACATAAATTTAGTAAATATTGTTTGCTTGAAACTTCTACAATATATTTTTTCAAAATTGCCTGGAAGTGCTTCCTGAATTGTGAAAAAAATCAAATGTAGAGCGGAAGTTGATCAAGATACGTGCAGTTTCCTCGCTCAAATTTGTGACACATTCTTACACAAAATGGGCAGGTGACAATGCAAGAGGAAGTCATCCTATTCTATGCATGTTTTTATTTTCCTGTATACATTTTCATGTATATTTCAATAACATGCATAGAAATTTTACAATATTGGTACTTTTTTTAGAAAATCAATCAAAAATACCGGTAATGAAATTTGTAATTCAGCACTTTTTGGCTGCTATTTGAGCATCCTGAATAAACATACTTGAATATAATAAATTCTTTAAAACTGCGCAGTGACTAGCTACATGCTTGAGATTAATCCCTTTCCTTGCTTGGACATACAAATGATAATTTCAGTTTTTATATTGTTTGTAACTCAGTATTTCATAATTGCCACAGAAAGAAATGCATTCAAGTAAAGTGCAAACATGCCTAGTTACTTTAGGTTCAGCCACTCTTGACAACACAGCCTTTGACAAGAATCCTAGAGTAGCGATCCTGATATAGTCAATATGCGCAACACGGGGAGTAAGACCTGGGGGTGGACATTTTAAACATGATTCTATCCTGAGTGGCTGGTGTGTAGCATATGTGTAGGTAGATTGCAGCAAAGTGCCACAGGCTATAGACTAACTCTATCACACTGTGATACTGATGCTCATGCTAAACCATTCATGTTTCCATTAATGGGCTATTCCATTTAAATTCCACACTACCCCTGTGGAAGATTTAGCTACAGTCTTCTACAGAGGGAGTATGAGTTTTGAATATAATATAGACATTTGGGGAACTTCCATTTGTAAAGCTCACTCCAGTTGTGGAAGATATAGGTAAAGCCACAATACAGGGGGAGTATGAGTTTCAAAATGAATAACCCTGACCAATTACATTTGAAAAGCATACTCCCACAGTTGAAATCTACACTACCCCTGTGGAAGATATTTCCAAAATCTTCCACATGGGTAGTGTGGATTTCAACTGGAATGACCCAATACTGAACTTAGAAAGCCGTCTAACTTGCACACTAAGTCTTTAAAAGCCAACTTTTTCAACAGATTTGTGGCCCACTGTTGATATCACTTCAAGTGATTGTCTCGAGACAGCAGGAAAGCACAACAACGCAAAGAATAGACTCCGCATTGCCCCACGATCATGAGGACCATTTAATACACATAAGCTTATTTATAATAATTTCACAATCTCATAGAAATTAAGACTATATTGAGATAATAACAGATTTCATATCAATTAAACAAATTATATACATTGAGATAATTAATTGCAGCAAGCATTTGGAATTATTGATTATCTTCATATAAATCAATAAATACACAAATTATTGGAAAAATGTGTACAAGCCAACCATACAGGCTGGACAAACAAAAGTTGACTTCTGAATCACATTTAACCAAATTTCATCTTAAGCAAATCTTAAGCATATCTTAAACAGATACATCTTTGGATCAAACAGAGGATTGGATTGGAAAACAGCATTTTTAACCGCAATTAAATAATTAGAAATCTCCAAAAGAATAAACAATGCCAACACTAGCAAACGAACATTTTGTATTCAGCAAGATCTGGCATCAATGCTTAGACCATTTACTGATATATAATATATTATTAAATCCACCAGTATTTACAACCAAGTAAATAAAGATACTCAAAATAAGCAACAAAGCATTTATAACCCTGGTATAAAAACGCAGTAGAAAGGGAGGAAAGCATGAAGGCAACCAATAGCCCACTATAAAAACGCAGTAGAAAGTGGAGACAATCTACTGACAAGATTCTTCAGGTTTTGAAGAAACTCCACCACCCTCAATAAAAACGCAGTAGAAAGTGGAGACAATCTACCGACGAGATTCTTCAGGTTTTGAAGAAACTCCACCACCCTTTATAAAAACGCAGTAGAAAGTGGAGACAATCTACTTACGAGATTCTTCAGGTTTTGATGAAACTCCATACAAAGCTTTCAATAGCCCAATAAACCCATTCAATACCATAAAACGCAGTAGAAAGTGGAGACAATCTACTGACGAGATTCTTCAGGTTTTTAAGAAACTCCACCACCCTCTATAAAAACGCAGTAGAAAGTGGAGACAATCTACTGACGAGATTCTTCAGGTTTTGAAGAAACTCCATACAAAGCATTCATTCCGCTTCTATAAAACGCAGTAGAAAGTGCATGGAGACAATCTACTAATGATATTCTTCAAGATTTGAAGAAATTCCATACAAAGCCTCTATTTTTAAGCATAAAGCAGCATAATTGGACATACCATTTTATTGGAGTATCTTTAACCATATTTAGTTAACTGATTCACCCTTCCAGCTTTTGGGAGGGTGGGTGGGATTTTTTGGTCCATCAAGATCGCAGGAACAATTGCAAGTGCATCACTAGGAGAACTATGGACATAACAAAGGAATGAAAAATAAGACGGGAGACCTGAATGGCTGCACACCACTAAAGTGACAGCTGACTGGACAGAAAAACTGAGCTTGTTGCTATAACAACATAACAACAACCCCTAAATTAAAACTGAATTGACCAGGAGACCAAAAAACTTTAAGTGTACTTGAGAATGCTCAAGTGGGAGTAAGAGGATAAGCCTCTACACCTAGATGCACATGACAGCCTAATGTCCCCTGCTGCTGAGACAATCTAGTTTTTAAAAGATTTGCAACTTTAAAAAACGGAATTAGCAAATAGCCGCAGGTCATGCAAAAGTCATCTGTTTGCCACTTGATTTTGGATTATAGAATTTTGATCTGTGCTTTCAATGTTAGGGATGCAGAATTTATAATATACCTGTATGTCATTAGATGTGATTATGTATTTTGCACTTTCTTATTTCTTATTTTCTTTCTTATTTAACTTTTACCCTCAAAGTTAAATTTCACAAGTTAAACACATTTCAGCATAACCTATATAATCACATTATGCCCGCTTTAAGATAAGTCGATGATAACTTCCAAACAATGTTATTCTTCAAATCACATGATGTTGTAAACCTCAAACACTTGACATTAGCACGCATTTCACTTCGATCAAGTTGCTTAAAACTAGCCCATAGGCTATTATTAGAAACAAATCAATGCTACACTTGTAGTGAGTGAGCGTCACCTTGCATTGATCCAAGCACAAAGTCTGAAATCCTACTCTTGAAAGTAAAGGCTGTTTATACTCTCAAACCAGAGAGAGGGTCAACTGACCGGTCAATGCCTTTATATATATAAAAATATGTAAATGACCAGCGGCTTGGAAGGAATCTATTTCAGGGCTAATGTCCACAGCCATTGTTTGTATTATATAAATCTAAAGTATAAAGAAAGTGAGACTTCCATATTCCTTCCAGCTTTTCAATGAAAGTAGAACAAGGTATTCTGAATAGCGCAGTTATATTCTGATCGGTGCAAAATAGGAGGCTCACAATGCTGTTGATATCAATACCCCTAATGTTGAGTCTTGCCTACAGTATTGCTGTCAAATTAAAAACCGATATTGGCATGCTGGTGCTATAAGTTAGGGGGCACACACGTTTAAAGGTGGTACGGTGTATGGGTGGTGGTCAAGGGTCCCCTTTTCAGGCTCTCAGGCAGATCCAAATACCTACATTTGGGGATCATTCCCAAAATTCAGGTCTTCAGCTCAAATTTGAAAATAATGAATTTCTTAGCTCCACAGCCTATTTTGCCTGAACATCAGTTCTCAGTTCCCAAAGCTCTGTGCTCAGTACCGCACACCTTACCAAAATTAAAGATGAGTGCTCCCCCCGATTGTCTCTATCCAAAATTTCATACATTTCTATGCTTATATGAAGCAAGAAACGTTGCATTTGAATCAGTTTACCATCATGTCAGCAATATGGGGTATCAATCAATACTTATATCTATGGAATGTGGAATTTTGGGATGGGATATTGTGTGGAACTACTACTCAATTGTAATTTGCATTGTATATTTATATTTTAAGATGCACCTTCAAATGTAATTTTAAGCGGTAGTATTAAGGTTTTTATTTTGTAAGCGCTCTGAGCCTTTTGGAAATGGCACAAATGCTCTTTGTATTGTATTGTATTGTATAAAGGTATGCAAACCACTACGCTATGCTTTTTCCAGAGGTAAAAGTGAATTTGCGCCAAAATTGATCACCTAGACACCAGTGATGATGCTAGGGAAAGTCACTGGCAAGGAATAGGACCAAATTTTTGAGACATCCTAAGGGTCAAACATGGATGAAAATAAAAATAAAAACAAGCACTGACGTCCAACTAATTAAGTAGCCCATAACAGGTACTCCATTGGTATTCATAATATAAAAGCAAACCCATGGAACAAGAGTTTAGCTGTGTATCGAAAAACAATTCTCAAAAGACACATCTCTTTAAAATATGCAAGATGTTGTGCCAAAACAAAAAACAATCAGCAATTATACCCGTATTCGATTTCAAAGGTGATCGGTACATTGAAAACATGACTGGAGACCATATGTCGCATATGGCACAACTGAGCACATTAATTTTAAACTTCAATTTATTGACTTTCTTACCATTTATGATTCTGTTACAACTATTTCCTTTCAACTTGTTTTGCTAAGCGGAATCGGATACAAAATGAAAACACATTATGCTATCACGTGAAACCGCGAGTTATTGATTATTTTACAAACAAAACCATTTGCGGCATTTCATAGACTAAACATCCTACTATGAGTGTTGCCAAAACTGCTGTCGGCCAAATGGCGGTAAAATAAAAATTGTGAACAAATTCTACTTTTGAGGCAAAAGCCAAAATATTTTAGCAGATTTTTTTAATCATTTTTGGCCCTACCAATATTGCTCCCTCAAACAAACAAACAAACAAATCCAGTGCATTCAGCACATAAAAGTGAAATAAAAATTTTTATTAAAGGGACATTGTAAATTGCAATTCCATTAAAATATGGCTGCACTTTGTAAAAGTGCACTATGGTTTCTGAGCTACAGCAACAGGCAATCTTAAAGTTGCCCAATTGATGGCTAAACCACTGCATTGGCAACAGTCTAATTGTTATAAATCACCATTGCATAACTTTATACACTGTCTTCAGTACAAGTAATGTTTGGATCAGTAATACCTGTATTGAGGTTTTTTACATTCATGCCCAGGTGTAAAATTTAAGAAGAATAGGACTGTTGTCGACAATATTGTCAACAAAGCGATTTTCCCGATTGTCAACAAGCATGGAACAATCGTCAATAAAAAACTACTCACTAAAATATTAGAGATAAGCTTTTGATATGCTTAACATCGCCATTATTTACTATAAAATAACTTCATCAGTCTTCTATTTTATTCGTAAGTGGTGCAGATTATCTTTCCTTTACAGCCCCAATATTCTGATGATGTGTATATGTGGTATATGGTATCCTGTGTAAATAAATGATGCACAATGTGGTCTTTGAACTTGGATCTTGAGATTTGATGATTGTCAAATGAAAATGAAAATTCTACTTGACAACAGCCCTAAGGAGAATACACCTTTGGTATTCTTCCTGAGCAACCGTGTCTCCTGAGGAATATTCTCAAGAACCATTTCTTTTTGAGTTCAAAGAAATTTTAATATGAATTGGATGACTAGAGGTTAATGACTGCGCATCATTGAGGGTATTGTGAAATATCTATGCTTTGGTACCAAGGGATTATTCTGAGGTACAAAGCACAATATTTAGATATTGCACAATACCCGAAAAAACAATTGATGCAAAGTCATTAACCTCATTCATAACCATCACATTTCACTTTTTGAATTCCATTTACATCACATTTTCTTCTTTTAAATTTGAAAATGAAAATTCAATTTTAACTGTGTCTTTTGTTTTCCCCGTAAAAAATTGAATAGCCGATTAATAAAATATCGCTAGCGACCAATCAAACATGGGATGTCACAAACATGGGATGTCCAAATACGGCAGTCATTGTCCGTGTAAATTGTTCCAATGCATAGCACGTCATGCAACACGGTCATTGTAAAGCAAACTTTTAGTGTCATGAGACGCGGTCGTTATACTTTTTCAATAACCTGTATTTGCGTTCGTGTACATGTATTTCAAATTCATTATCTGTGACTGGATTAAACACATAGCGTCTATTAAAGGAGTATTTCGTGATTCTAGCATCCTCTTTTTATGACATTTTCAGTAGATATCCACGAAAAAACCTATTCCCAAAATGTCAATTGATTCCGTTTTGCGTTTGCGAGTTATGCATCATTATGTGTATTACACTGCTCCATAGACAATGCATTGTAATTTCTTTCTGGTGCACCAGAACGAAATTCAAATTTCACAATATCTTTGCTAAACAAATTAATCTGCAAGAAATATTTTGTACATAAACATTATGTAGCCGGCGGTTTCCAGTGATATAAAAATCTCAACTTTTTTTGAGAAAAGTGGGGGGATGAGGCTGTGGATCACGAAATGCCCCTTTAATGAGGTTATGAATAAAGTATAATTTGCTACATGAAAATTTTTTTAAATTGGATACGAGGCAGCCAGCAATCATTTTTACATTAATTTGGTTTTTGGTTGCATCAAATAAATATTAAAATAAACTGATAAAACATGCATAAATCTAGTAAATATTGTTTGGTTGAAACTTCTACAGTATATTTTTTCAAAATTGCCTGGAAGTGCTTCCTGAAGAGTGAAAAAAAAATCAAATGTAGAGCGGAAGTTGATCAAGATACGTGCAGTTTCCTCGCTCAAATTTGTGACACATTCTTACACAAATTACGCAGGTGACAATGCAAAAGGAAGTCATCCAATTCTATGCATGTTTTTATTTTCTTGTATACATTTTCATGTATATTTCAATAACATGCATGGAAATTTTACAATATTGCTACTTTTTTTAGAAAATCAATCAAAAGTACCGGTAATGAAATTTGTAATTCAGCCTTTTTTGGCTGCTATTTGAGCATCCTGAATAAACATACTTGAATATAATATGTTCTTTAAAACTGCAAAGTGACTAGCTACATGCTTAAGATTAATCCCTTTCCTTGCTCGGACATTCAAATGATAATTTTCGCTTTTATATTGTTTGTAACTCAGTATTTCATAATTAACACAGAAAGAAATGCATTCAAGTGCAAACATGCCTAGTTACTTTAGGTTCAGCCACTCTTGACAACAGCCTTTGACAAGAATCCTAGAGTAGCGATCCTGATATAGCTAATATGCGCCACACGGGGAGTAAGACCTGGGGGTGGACATTTTAAACATGATGCTATCCTGAGTGGCTGGTGTATACAGGCTGAGTCAAAAAGAAGTAAACTCTTGTTTGAGGGGTTGTAACTCGAGATCTGCAAGGAATCTGCTAAAAATAAAAATACCACTGGAAAGAACAAATTCTACACGTTTAAATTAAAAAAGGAATTGTTGCAATTGCTCACAGCAAACTAAAGTTGTACTCATTTGAATACAACCACCCATTTTTGTAGCTGCACACGGCTGATTGATTTTCATCCATTTCAATTTCGACGAATCAGCAAAGTGCTAACAGGATTTATTGTTGAAAAGATAACCTTTGCTTTTAATTAATATTCAACAAAGTCCATGACGGTACTATATTTTGTAGGGATACCAATTCAAGTCTTTACGAACGATCCGGCAAAAGCTTGATTGGGGAATGTTGGGTAAAGGATTGAGTTGATCTTTGGTCTTGCTGTAAACGCATGTCTAATCTAGCAATGTTCTTGCAATCTAACTTGTGATCTAGCAGTTCGTGGTCTGCCTGAAGCTTCCGGCTGTCTGTTCCTTAGTGTCCCGTGCACATTGAGCTTGTTCACATCCTTATATACTGCTCCCTCACATGAAACCCGGTTAGCTGTAGGAAATTGGTAGTCCGACGAGTAGGACCTGTTTTTTTCTTAGTTTACCAACTATACTCTAACTCTGATCGCTCAAGAAAGATTAACCACAAAAGTCCACTATCCTCCCGAAAAAAAATATTATTTGGGGGGGCGCGGTCACTGGACTTTCGCGATTCGTCTTTCTTGCGCCATGTGAGATAGTGATCATAGTGTGAAAAGTGTATAGTCTGGTAACTTAGAAAATAAAAGGTCCTACTCGTCGGACTAGAAATTGGAGACGAAAAAGACGCTGAACTTCAGTGGGACTCTTACTGTCATGATACTTCGTCGACAGAAACATGCGCTCCCGTGCGGTAAATTGTGGTGCCATGTCGTCATTTGGCCCGTTTTTTTTATAATGTAGTGCAATGAGGTAAAATTCATTTTGAAAAGAGCCCTTTAATTATTATTCAAAACCACACCTGCCACAGAACTTCATTTGCATTTGAATATCGCGCCTTACCAATCAATATAATAGGTAGGCCCCTACTTGGGAAGTGAAACCGTGTGCAGCTACAAAAATGGGTGGTTGTATTTAAATGAGTATAACTTGAGTTTGCTGTGAGCAATTACAACAATTCTTTTTTTTATTTAGACGTGTATAATTTGCTCTTTTCAGTGGTATTTTCATTTTTAGCAGATTCCTTACAGATCTTGAGTTATAGCCCCTCAAACATGAGTTTACTTCTTTTTGACTCAGCCTGTAGGTAGATTGCAGCAAAGTGCCACAGGCTATAGACTAACTCTATCACACTGTGATACTGATGCTCATGCTAAACCATTCATGTTTCCATTAATGGGCTATTCCATTTAAATTCCACACTACCCCTGTGGAAGATTTAGCCAAAGTATTCTACAGAGGGAGAATGAGTTTTGAATACAATAGCCATTTGGGGAACTTCCATTTGTAATACCCACTCCAGTTGGGGAAGATATAAGTAAAGCCATAATACAGGGGGAGTATGGGTTTCAAAATAAATAACCCTGACCAATTACATTTGAAAAACATACTCCCTCAGTTGAAATCCACACTACCCCTGTGGAAGATATTTCCAAAATCTTCCACATGAGTAGTGTGGATTTCAATTGGAATGACCCAATACTGAACTTAGAAAGCCATCTAACTTGCACACTTTAAAAGCCAACTTTTTCAAGAGATTTGTGGCCCACTGTTGATATCACTTCAAGTGATTAGCAAATAGCTGCAGGACATGTAAAAGTCATCTGTTTGCCACTTGATTTTGGATTATAAAATCTTAATCTGTATTTTCATTAGAAATGAAGAATTTAAAAATATATGTGTATGTCATTAGATGTGATTATGTATTTTGCACTTTCTTACATTACACGTTCAATTTAAGTTTTTACCCTTGTAAGTAAAATTTCACAAGTTAAAACACATTTCAGCATAACCCATAATCACATTATGCCCGCTTTAAGAAAAGTCGATGATAACTTCCAAACAATGTTATTCTTCAAATCACATGATGTTGTAAACCTCAAACACTTGACATTAGCACGCATTTCACTTCGATCAAGTTGCTTAAAACTAGCCCATAGGCTATTATTAGAAACAAATCAATATTACACTTGTAGTGAGTGAGCGTCACCTTGTATTGATCCAAGCACAAAGTCTGAAATCCTACTCTTGAAGCTAATGCTGTTTATACTCTCAACCGATGGACAAAATCTTAACTCTAGAGAGGGTCAACTGACCGGTCAATGCCTTTATATATAAAAATATGTAAATGACCAGAGGCTTGGAAGGAATCTATTTCAGGGCTAATGTCCGCAACCATTGTTTGTATTATATAAATCTAAAGTATAAAGAAAGTGAGACTTCCATATTCCTTCCAGCTTTTCAATGAAAGTAGAACAAGGTATTCTGAATAGCACAGTTATATTCTGATCGGTGCAAAATAGGAGGCTCACAATGCTGTTGATATCAATATACTCTTAATGTTGAGTCTTGCCTACGGTATTGCTGTCAAATTAAAAACCGATATTGGTATGCTGGTGCTATAAATTTCTCATTATTCAAATGGCAATTTGAATTTGAATAAATAGGACAGATGCATGTATTGGGCTATTCCATTTGAAATCCACACTACCCCTGTGGAAGATTGAGCTAAAGTCTTCCACAGAGGGAGTAAAAATTTTGAATAGAATACACAGTTGGGTAACTTCCATTTGAAATACTCACTCCAGTGGAGGAAGATATAGGTAAAGCCATAATGCAGAGGGAGTATGGGTTTGAAAATGATTAACCCTGACCAATTACATTTGAAAAACATACTCCCCCTGTGGAACATAGTTTCCAAAATCTTCCACAGAGGTAGTGTGGATTTTAAATGGAATAGCCCAAAAGTGGGTCCACCTTTCATAGTAACATGTAGTAACATAAGCCTGCACTGTGCAAATCAATGCATAGACTTGGTCTGTGCCAGATGGAACTAGAATTGATGTTGACTGTTTGAGATGAAAATCTGTACCATAATTTCCCTACACGTATATGGAAAGACGATTATATACAATTAAAATAGATTTTTGTAAAGTATTTTAATATCCTGTCATATCCACTTAAGTTTCAATTTAATTAATTTAACTGATTTGAATATGTTTGTATGGTATAATTCCAATGTACTTTTATCTTGTTGAATATCACCTGATTCTTTTTGCTGTTTAGTTTCTGTCATACAATGTCCAGTGGTTTTAATATTAAGCATATTCTTTACATCTACTGTCGTCCTCATCATAATCGTCGTCATCATCACCATTTTCATTGTCATCATCATCGATGTTGTTACTGTCAGTATTCAACATCATAGTCATCACTATCATCATCATTATCATCATCATTATCATCATCATCGATGTTGTCACTGTCAGTATTCAACATCATCGTCATCATCATCATCATCATTGACATCATTGTCATCATCATCAATGTTATCACTGTCAGTATTCAACATCATCATCATCATTTTCATCATCATCATTATCGTCATCATTGTCATCATCATTGATGTTGTCATTGTCAGTATTCAACATCATCATCATCATCATTGTCATCATTATCATTGTCATTGTCATCATTATCATCATTGTCATCATCATCACCAATGTTGTCATTGTTCAGCATTAATATTGTCCTCCTCATCATTATCAATGTTGTCATTGTCATTGTCATCATCATCAATGTTGTCATCATAATCATCTTCTCCTTCTCATCATTCTCATATCATCATACTCACCAAAATTAACTTTACAGATTTACTACAAAATAGATCAAAATGCTGTATGAAAGGAATCAGTTTGTCTGAAAAACTCAAGGGATTGTCAATCAAATCAAATGTTTCTGTGTTTGATACAAAAATGCTTACCGTAAATGGTCTATGATACATTTACTTCACTGTGGTATTAAGAGCACAATAGATCTAGTGGTTCTTGTAGACTAGCCAACTTGCATTTTCTTTTCCTGAGAATCACTTTGACTATGTGAAAACCAAAAGACTTAATAATTGATGATGTGATATGGCTACTGCACCAACATCGATAACATCTCTAGGTAAACCTACTTCATCAAAGGTAGCATCAGCCTGGCTTCATCAAACCAACTCAGCCAATTAACATCTTAAGATTACTTCTGATGTAAGACAATTACACTACTTAATTTAATTTGCATTTTTCTGTTTTGTAGAATAATTATCAGTCTGGTTCAATGAAAATATGTTTGGTGTGTGAAAGTGCTGGGTAACCACCATCAATTACAATTTTATTTGGATGTGGATAAGTTGATTACAAAAGATACATTATGGGGTTTTTCTTGCAGAACCTTGAATTATCAGACTGGTTCATGATGAAACTATGTTGGTGCCTGAAAGTGTTGGGAAACAATCATTAATTACGATTTCCCATCAATGTATGTTGGATATTTAGCTGTACATCATCATCATCAGCTTCTCCAAAGGCGTTCCAGTTTCCAGAAAGCTGCCCAGGCTAGTGCTTTTCTTCTTTTTAGGTATCCAACACTGTACATAGCATGTTTTCTTGGGTATTATTTTGCACCTGGTGAATATATTTGACACCTAACCTACCCAGATCATGACATCATATATACGACCTTTGACCACTTGATGACAACAAAAAGGAAATACCATACAAAATTATATAATTTCATATTTTCTACATAATTGTGTCAGCACTTTGATGATAGCCCTTTTTGAATGTACGTAGCCCTTTTCTAAAAAACTTTGATACTTAATACCAAATTATACCGTACTATGATTTGTCGTCAGTTGTCTTAGCAACAAATCAATAATATGCTGTCAATCTCTGATGTACACTCATTACTGGCATGTCCTATTGATATTTGTCTGATGTCTTCTACATTTTATTGACAAATATCCATCAAGAACGTTACGGACCAGGCTGATCATAGCTCATTCCCAATCCTTTAATTCAACCTAAATTGGGAATAAAAATTGAAATTCCATACTCAATCAATTTTTGAATTAAGCATTCACAATAGAAATTATGTATTATTTGTTCTGAATCCATTTGAGCTGTAGCATAAACCCTTGAACTAGTTTATCTCTGGTCTGTCTGTTGGGCCAGGATTATGCACTAGTCAGCATGCTTATGTAATAGAAAAATTTATATTGTGCAAGTTTTTACAAGTTAACTTTTAAAATTTCAGTCACTGACTATTCTCCTCAAGTTTCAGTCAAATTAGATCAATTTGACCTTTAGACAATTTGACCTTTAGATAACCTTTGACCTTGGAGGACCTCTGGTTATTTTTAACATATCTCATATTTACCCTCAAATATATCAGCAAAGTATTTGCTCAATTAGAGCAAGTTTCTGAAATTTCACAAAAAATGAACATGACCCCTGGGTGGCCTTTGAACTTATTGTCCTTGGCACCAAACTTGATCATTTTCACCAAGAAGCATTTTGACCAACAATGGTAAAGATCTATTTTAGCATAATTTGCACTTTTGACCTCATTTGACCCCCAAATGACCCTTGACCTAAACATCAGGTCACCATAAGTCCCCCATCTGATGATCATACAAAGTTTGAGTTCACTAGTAGTGATACGTTTGGAATGGCATCTATTTTATGAAACTTTGAAACTTTAATAAAATTAGCACATGTGGTATATCGAAAGCAGACACTTTTGGGCAGGATCGTAAATGGAGAAATAGCCAAATCTGCACAGGTATTTTTTTCACAATTTGGGTCTATTGCGAATTTGTGATGTTATTTATGTTTAAAATATTGTCTGATAGTTTCAGATCGGAATATAACTGGTATCATTTTTCAAGGTAATTCCTACTCTCAACATTGTCAATAATATCTTTAAAGACTGATATTTCAATTTCCAACTTTATAATACCATAACTTACCAACTCAATATCTTCGCTTAGAAAAGACCAATTTCATT
This sequence comes from Amphiura filiformis, assembly GCF_039555335.1. Taxonomy (NCBI): domain Eukaryota; kingdom Metazoa; phylum Echinodermata; class Ophiuroidea; order Amphilepidida; family Amphiuridae; genus Amphiura; species Amphiura filiformis. Next base: position 31,022,326 of record NC_092633.1, on the reverse strand, counting down.
GGGGAAAACTGCGTTGTGGAGCAAAATATCTCTATATTTAAGATATGTAAAAACCTCAAAATTGATAACCTGCCCAAAAGTGTCTGTTTTTGACATAACACATCACATATGCTCTTGCAGGAGCTTTGTTGTGTGGGTACAATTTTTTTTATTTTGCGGGTTATCCCCACAAGTCAAGTCTTTTCTAATGGCATTTTGTGGCATCAAGAGTGGGCAGGGTGATGCCTAAAAACACCCCATAAGGTTCTGTAATAAAAAAGCCCATAATATATCATTGGTATCAAAACATATCCCCACACTGTCACTTTGTACATGTTAAAACTACCCCACCACAACATAACAACAAGAAACAACAACAATGTAGTTGATGTAAGTACACACACATCCATGCTCATAAACATACAGACAGAAGTATACAAAATGAGAATACAAATGTCCACTATCCTATTATTGTGAGGACAGGGGGAAATAAGTCTGATCAGAATGAGAGCATAATGAAGAACCTTATGGTGAAACTTGCAATGAATTGTATTGTGACATGTGTTATTAAATCATTGATTTCTTTGTAACAACTAGCCTGAATCAAATAATCAGTGGAATTAGTACGGACATGTTGGAAACATATTATGCTATAGTATGATCAGCTCGCAATAAAAAAAACGATAAAAAAAAACGCAGTGATTTATAGTGCGCTACGCACAGGCACAACGCCTATACGTTGATCAACAAGCCTCAGCACATTTTACAGGTTGTCGCTGACCACTATGGCCCACATCATTCCATAAACCATTAAACAACAATTCAGGGACTTTGCTGCTTCAAGAGCTGTGAGCTCTAGTGAGCCCTAGACATTCCACAAATAACCATCGCAACCAGGATCAGCTCCCCGAGTTTTGTACGGGTTACAACGAAACAAATTAGCAGTGAGTTCCTTGTCCAGGGGAATTTCAAGCTAACTCAATTTTCCACAAGATCGTACTAGGCACCGCCAAGGTTCGAACCCGCAACCTCTCGCAGCATAGTCGAACGCCTTAACGATTGAGGCAGGAATTGTTAGGCTTTTACCACTGTGCCAAAAAGTAAACCCTGGCCACGTTAAGAGTGCTATTTAATGACCTGTCTGGTGTATATTTTTGTGATTTAAAGAAAGTAGACTAAGCATAGGACTTGAATTAATAATTTCTGATGCTTCTGGCGAGATGTCACAATACAATTTTCAAAATAAAATAATTTGATATTAATCTGCGATGTCATAAGCCCCGCCGATTACAAGCTGATCAAAGTATAGACATACCTTGTTAAAATTTCACTATATACCCATAATTTTTTTTAAATTATGGGTATATAAAAAAAGTTATGACAACATTGAATCATCTGGTTATTTTTATTGGGACACCCTAGTACAAGATTAGGATTGAGTTTTGTTTACATGGCAAAACAAGATGTTCATTTTAATTAAAACAAATTTAGTTTTGTATTTTTCTGGAATCAGAAATGGATATAGCCACCTCAATAACACTTAGATCCAATCATCAGTGGCAGATAGCTAATTTATTAAGAAGAAGTATAGGTAGCCAATATCATTATCAGAAATGGATACCTATCATGTAAATATCAGCAGTCTAACTGTCCTTTTAGTAATATTATTCAACCCGGGACCCCATTAACTAAAGACAAGTACCCTAACCATTATGCCACACTCTCCCACAACAACAGGACTATTACTTATTTGACATAGTTCATAATGTAGATGTTATTTTATTGACTTATTTCAGATATATGTTAATTTCAAAATTCTAAAATTTTTTAGTGAAACAAACAAATCGTGCGTATGATAAAAAATTTGCAAAACATGTGTTTTCGGAATTTTACATCAGTTCTACTTGTCAAGGATTTATTTAAGCTGCACTTACCGTGACATCGGTTTTCCTGTTTTTGCAAGTGGTGAAAATGACACCTCGAACAGCTCGTCCATACCTCGAATCTGGTCTACAAAGTACCCAAATTTCCTTGTGAAGATATCCACAGTGTGTGCGAGAACGGCGGCAAAATCTGCACGTCCTGTGGCGATCAAGTTCAGCTGTTCTTCTACAGAAGATCTCATGTATGGAAGAGATAAGTCAGGGTCAATCTGAAAAACAATTTATCACATGGTTATTTTTTTCTTTCAAATTCTAAAATCTAACCAAACAACAATGATAAAATAAACAAACAAATAAATATTGAAACAGATCAATCACTTGTCTATTATATACTGAAAATGAACTTATCATTTTAAACCCTTGCATTATATATTTGTAGCCTGTTATAAACTTTGTTGTTGAATTTTATCATGAACATGACACCTCTTGGGAGATCCAGATCACCCAAGCAGCTTGTTTCAATTTACTTTATATCACTCATACATAAATTCTAGACAGTTCATTGGTTGATTGCCATTTGCCATTTTTACTATCACCCTCTCCGTGTGATAGTCTTTACCATCATAGTGCTCTGCCGTAGTGCGCCTGCGCCAAGCCGTGCGCGGACTCTTAGACTTGCCGATTTAGTTATGGGGTGGATCCCAAAATGTGAAGTATATCACGGCAAAATATGGTGTTATGTTGATGAAAAAATGTATTTCCTACCTTAAATAGTATTTTAGTAATAGAATTTATGTATGAGTGATATAAAACAAATATTAACTGTCTTAAATTAGTGTAATGGTGAAATATAATCACTTGGTGAAAGATGTATTGTTCCATTCCACTGCCGTTCCGGCTTGTGGAATGGAACAATCCATCTTTCACCTCGTGATTATATTTCGACCATCACACTCATAGACAGTTAATATTTGTATAATATTAAATTGAAGCCATAATAAGTGATATGGTCCCCAGTGACACCCTCAATTTTTCTTGAATTTCTACTTCTTGCATGATTGTAATGGCCAGTGGTGTACTGAATTACCATGTGAAAGACTGAGCCTGAAGTGCTTTACAGTAAAATTTAAGTTTTTATATTATATCCAAAGATCGCCAGTTTTATTCAGAGTTCACCGATCGAGTGCTTGCTAACACGTCTCATGAATGCCATCTCATGTGTAATTGTATCATTGAATCAGTGACGTATAAATTATGTTCATAGCACTTTTCATTGTACATCTAAAAATGTCCCAGCTGTGTCATGCTCCGTGCAATAATACATGTAATACGATCAGCGAGCTTTACACACATTGTAGGCGCTGGAATGAAATAGCAATTTTCTTCCTTTCACCTTATTCGTTTGGCTCGAAATAAAAAGGGGCAATGTGATCAGTGAAAACTAACATTTAAATAGGAACCTACTCTTTATGCAATCACACATTATTGCTTTAATGGCTACCCAATAATATAATATTACATTGAGATCATATAATCAGTATACTAGAGTTTTAAGAGTACAGATACAATGCTTGAGATGTAACATATTTTAACTCAAAGATGTGAACACATGACTTAAAGTCCCATTCAATGATCTCAGCGAAAGTATATAAAACTCAAAATTCTGTACAAATCCCTTAAAACTGAAGGATAAGTCGTTAAAATTTTCATTTCTGAATATTTCTGAAGGCATTTCTAAAGTGAAAAATTTGGGCCAAAAAACAAGGAAACGGCATTATTGACAAAGTTGAAGCCCTATTGAAATACATGTATACTGTCAGTATATAAATTACAGATTCATGTAAAATGTCTGATTTTGTCTTTCATACACAGCTTTCAACTAAACTACTAGCAGCCTATGTTAGCAAACCTATGACAATGACAAAGGTACCAAAATTTTGATGATTTTAACAATCGTCCGGATGAGCGAATCACTGAACGGGCTCTTAACAAAACCTATACATGGAGTGGAGAAATCACATTCATCCTCAGGCAACATGCTTAAACTCATAGAGGCTGAAAACAGCAGCCTAACATGAAAGTATAATTTATAATTTGCCCAGGGGTGTCTTGAGTTTAGCAGTCAATTCTTGTTTTGACTTGCTAACTTTTATTATTAACCTATGTACATGGGGTAGAAGAGTCAATGTTAAATGCAAATTATGTCAAAACACTCAAACACTACTCTGCATTTCGAATAATTGTTCTGTTTCTCTTCAACAAGACAAATATACCTGGAGGCTTAATAGCATTCTCAAGGACATCATCAATACATGTATTGTCTAAATCCATCAAAGATAATTGCATAATGTTTGCCAATCTCTCGGTATACAATAACTTGAGGGCTCTTCCTCCAAATATTCTTGCTTCTGCTCAAAAAAAAAAATCAGACCTCATCATCATTGTCAACCATATATATATATACAAGCATAAAGTTTCCACAAATTAAAATCTCCAGTCTGACATCATTTGAAAAGGTTTTTAAAAGTGCAAAGTAGAATGTCAAGGTTTTGAATCCTGAAGAGAGGATACCACCCCCGCCTTTGTGCGGGAGGCCCTTCAAATCAGAAAACACACTCCAGCGCTCAACCGTGATCAAGGACTTGAGCTCCCTTCATGATATAATGCCCTAATTCGATCAATAGAAAGGACGTTCAACTCCATCAGTTTATCATGAGGATGTGTGTTGTTCACATCGAGATATTGAGGTAACTATCTCAATATATGTTTGTGTTGAATGACAGTTTAAATCTACTTTGCTTGTTTATCTACCAACATGTATGAGCATACACAGTTTTTAAAAGTGTTTATAAACTACTTTGAAATTGGGTCCAGAGGTCTGGTTACTATTGAGAACATTGAGAGATTTCATGCTGCCTTAAAATTTGCCCAATTCTCCCATTCCCAGTTGCTGGCTCATGAGATTCGTAAGATTATTCTTAACAGCAGCAGCAATATTTACAATCAAGGAAACATGTTTGAACTCTTCATTGATGCTCCGCTAGTTCAGTGAAATTAGTATAACAATGTTTGATGAGAAATACCAACCTTCCCCTGCCATCCCACATTCCCCCTCAACCAATGTTGGGGAGACTGGAGAGCCCAATGTCAAAATTGTTTTCATCAACATTGAATGGGGGAGAGGAACAGCAACAACAACAAGAACAACAAGAAGCAGCTCTGATATATTACCGTAACATCAGCAAACACGACCTTGTCCTTGACAAAAAATACCTTAAACTACAGATCATACATTAAATTAACAAATAATGAAAGCAGCATGAATCATGAGGGAAGAATTAATCTGGGAATGAGTTTTTGTTTGGCTCTTGGAAGAAGCAATTGTGTTAGAGTTTCTGATAACAACAGAGTGTGCCAACATCAATTTCCTTAATTGTAGCTTGTGCGCTGTCAGTTCCAGAGATAGGCCCTGTATTTTCCCACATGACTTTTAATGTATGTTTTATGTATTCTTCTATTCGTGCATTATTATATTGCCTTTATAGATCCTCCTGTCTGCTTGATGATCTGCTAACGTAGGCCATCAGTATGTCCTAGGTTGTTTGTGTATTCTTTTGTTAATCTTAATGTGTTTTTGATTAATACAGAATGATTGAATATATATCCATAATAACATTTTGAGACTTTACTACAGTTAGGCTTCAAAAATGCAGCCACAGAATTAAGTATGGAATCACAAGTGACAAGTTTCACTTTAAATGAAAAACACAGCATGCTTCAAAAAACAAAACATCAATCCTGTTAGATAGTACCATGCCATACAAACACATCAACATGGAGATGGAGATACAGTCCGCAGGGAAAAAAGTTCATTTTGGCATTTGCAAGGGCAGCCAGGAAATTCTGCTAAAGCCTGATAGGGCACCAAGGCAATCACATGCTAAAGAATACATCCAAAGTTACACATTTTGAGGGGCACCAAGGCAAAGGCATGGACTGTTTTGCTCCTGCATGAGTCCAAAGCAAACAGACATCTGCTTCAATTGTGGAAAAACTGGACACTGGAGGAGAGGTTGTGCACAACAACATCAAGGGTTCAATGCTATGAAGGCAGATAACGCTGGTACCACCAACAAGTTGCAGTAATTGCGGAAAACTGGACACTGGAGGAGAGGTTGTGCACAACAATGTCAAGGGTTCAATGCCACAAGGCAGATAATGCTGGTACCACCAACCAGTGGCAGTAACATTTTGACAGAATGTAAATTAAAAGTGTGTGGAGATGTTTTCAAATTAAGTGTTATAAAGGCATGTAGAATTACAAAATGCTTAATTCTATCCATTTTTCGTGTTTGGTATATATTTTACAGATCCTTTGTATGGTGAGAGTTCCATACAAGACGCTATGATATGGACTTGTTCATTGAGAATTACTATGATTATGAACTCAGTAATGATGAACCTATTGTAAAAGGTAGATTACATTTTAATTTTAGACGAGTATTGATGCAAATCCAGTTATATTAGACATAATCAGTCATGGATATAAACTTCTTCTTGTATCTACTCCACCACTGCATGTGTTAAAACAATAAATCAGAACATCATAATTCTGAATTTGATTCTCAAGCTATTGCAGAACTTTTGGAGAAAGATTTGATATCAGAATGCAATGAAATCCCTTTAGTTGTGAACCCTCTATCAGTTTTGGTTCATAAACCGGGCAAGAAACATTTAATTCTAGACCTAAGGTATGTAAATCAGTTTCAATGGAAAGATAAAATCAAGTTTGATGACTGGAAAGTAGCAGTGTCATTTTTAGAGAAAGGCAATTTCTTATTTCACCATATAGAAATATATCCTGATCATTGTAAGTATCTTGGATTTCCATGGACAATTGGTGGCTGTACGAAACAGTACTCATTTGCTACCTCTATTAAAATACTGGCACCAGCAAGGATACTTTGTGGTTTTCTACCAAGATGATGGTTGGTGTAGGGCTCATTCAGAGGAACTTTGTGGTAAAATCTCAGAGAAATTAAAGTAAAGAATAATTTCATATCAGCGGAGTTAGTGCCTACTGTTGAGAAATCAGTCTGCAAACCAACACAACTCTGACATGGCTGAGATTAAAATGGGATTCCGTCAAATACTTCTTTAAGGTAACAGAGAGAAGAAATCAAGACCTTATGAGTACTACAGAAAACGTTCAGAAACGACTTCCTTTAGTTTGTGCTCGTAAATTAGCCTCTGTATAAAAACAGGCAAGATAATATCACTTGGACCAGTTGTTGCAGGGGTCTTACAGCTTAAATCAAGATTTTTGAATCTAGATATACCAAACAGGGGGACCGTGTGTGTCTGCCCATTGCTTGCACCGAAATGCAGCATTCCACTATACGTATTGTTATTATGCTTATAATTTGGTTCATCTTAAGTTCGGTAGTGACGTATGTGCGTATTTCTCTGACCGCAGTAGTGAATCTCGTGAGTAAAGTTAATCATTACAGTTTCATTTCTTGTAGCATTCATTTGATTTGATAATAAAGTGTAGTGTTAAAATCATCTTGTCAAACTTCAGTGATTCAGGTGTAAGTAGTATTGTTATAGGCGACTGGGCTATTCCAGTTGAAGTACACATACCCCCCTATGGAAGACATTGCCTTAATCACCCACACAGGGAGTGTGGATTCCAAATGGGGTTACCTGAATGGGTGACTCCATTTGAAATTCATACTCCCTGTGTGGAAGATTAAGTCATGTTTTCTATAGAGGGTATGGATTTCAACTGGAATAGCCCAATATTACGCACATCTTCCAAAGAAACAAAATGTAAGAAGTTGAGATTTCTTGCTTGGGTAAAATTGTGAAAAACAAATGTGGGAGAAAAAGGTAAAGCCATCTATTGGTAAAATAGCCCAATTACACTTGAATCTATGACTATTTATTCTTTTGATTGAGTTGATGTCATACGCAAGGGGAAAGCACCGATAGACCAGTGTACACATGTGTGGTCTCACAGCGTTTCCCCTTTGATGGGATGGCTGCAATGCGCATGCCTGAAATTTTGTGCGAAGGGGACAACATGCCCAGATGTCCGACTGCTACAACGACCACACCATCCAGTAGTCTGGTATGATTTGTTAAAGTTCTCATACTGTAAGTGTAAATTTATTCTTGGTCATGACAATACTTGGTGGTTCATCTGATTTTATCACATGACATTTTAATACATGAAATGGAGAGACCCAAACATTCTTGCTCAAGTTTTGAATTCAATTGCTCCAGCCATTTGGATATTTGAAGCAAAAACGTGCATCACAATAACCAAATAGAAGAAATATCACAGAAATGTCCCTGGGTTGAAACATCACCCTGGCTACTACATTTTTGTTCACAAGAACTCAAATAAATATATCTCAGTCCTAGTTTTACTGCGGTCGTGAGAAAATCATCTTTCTGACACCAAAAACTAAATTTTGATGGGCTGAGGTAACAAAGTGAGGTCTCGCCTTAAAAATGTCCTTGAATATTGTTATTAATATTTTAAACCCATCAAACCCACCTTCTGGTAGCCATGTACTAATACAATGCCTAGCCTGGTGGGCACCAGGCGTCGACCACTCTCCACTTTGACATAATTTCTCTGGCAGATGTTCTCGATATGTACTGGGATACTGGCATCAGTTCCTATGCCATGCTTCTCCATCAGAGTAATCAGTTCACTCTCAGATAGATAGTCTGGTGGACTAGTTTGCCTTTCAGCTAGCTTGACCTGAAACACAAAAAGAAAACAGAAATCCGATTTGAAATAGTGCAATTGTGCCAGCTATCACTGTGTACAACAGAAACACACTGATTAATATACAAGTATGTCAATAAGACCTCACATTCTCAACATACACCTTTTCAACCTACATTGAGCCATTCCAGAAAGTTCCTGCTATCTGATGACAAAGTTACATTTTTTTTAAACATGAGGGATTTCAAAAAATGATTTAACACAACTGTGTGGGGTTTCCCAAGCCACCCATATCATAACATCATATGCTGATAAATTAATTGTCTGTTATTATATTTCTTTTTAAACGGGCCTTTTCATGCCATTAACTTATATGTACATAATTATTATTATTATCACGTTATTCCTATTATTAGGATTGTTACTATTGTTATTATATTAGTTATTTATTACCATGATTTATATTATTATCATTATCACTATTATTGCTCCTGCTTATATCATTATTGAATTACATTTGTACATTGTATTATTGATTGGTGATTGGCAAAATAAAATATGAATGAATATGAATGAATAACAGCAGGATTTCCCATCCTAAATTTACTGTCATTCTTAAACATATCAACCATTAAATCAACTCTTATCCCCATTTGTTTTCAAATTTAAACAAGTCACATCCATGCATGAAATGGGCCATTCCATTTAAAATCCACACTACCCCTGTGGAAGATTTATCTAAAGTCTTCCACAGAGGGAGTATGAGTTTTGAATACAATAAACATTTGGGTAACTTCCATTTGAAATACTCACTCCAGTTGTGGATGACATAGGTAAAACCATAATACAGGGGAGTATGGGTTTCAAAATGATTAACCCTGACCAATTACATTTGAAAAACATACTCCCCTGTGGAAGATATTTCCAAAATCTTCCACAGGGGAGTGTGGATTTCAACTGAATAGCTCAATTGATGAATTCATCAAATCTGTGTGCTGGGAGTCATAACAATGTAGTTCCAGTGAAATCATTCTCTATTGTCTGATAGAACATGGCTCAGATGCAGGGAAAAGCCAATCAGATTGCCACAATTATTATAGCTATTTGATAAGAATGAAGGAGAAAGGGTTTTTTCAGAGATTTGCTATAATTGGGTGATTTAGCCTTGATCCCAAACCATGCATTCAACCATTCAAAAACCTAATTGCTCCATCAACAAAACTTAAGGGGGTACTACACCCCTGTGGTAAATTTGTGACTATTTTTGCATTTTTCTCAAAAAATAATAACACACTGGCAATAAAAACTATGTATATTATTGGGGCAAGGAATCCAATTACTACACTGAAATTTCAGTGACTCAAGACATGCGGTTCAGTATATATGATAGGAAACGAGGTACATGCTAGCTGTACCTTATTTCTTATCATAAATAACAAACCACTTGTCTTGGGTCACTGAAATGCCAGTGTAGTAATTGGATTCCTTGCCCCTATAATGTACATAACTTTTGTTACCACTGTGTTATTAGTTTTTGAGAAAAATGCAAAAATAGACACAAATTTATCGAGGGGTGTAGTACCCCCTTAAGTAAACCTCTAGTGAGAATAATTGTCATTAAAACGTTTTAACATTTGAACTATGATCAATGCACAAAGGCTGAAACATGAAATCACTACATGACAACAATCAGGTTTCATGGCATCTATTCATTTGAACATGAAGAGGAATGATTTATTTCTGCAGAGTTTGATAAAATAAATGAGACATGGGAGCTTGCTAATTAATGAACTTCATAAAATCACTGCTTATTTGTATACATTAGGATTTTTAATAATGATGAAATATGCCCATGAGCCCAAATTATGCACATAAATACGAAAATTTCAAAACAATATATTCCATAGGGTACTCTTAAGTGTTCATTGCATAAGGTGCCATTAATGCCTCTGAAATTTAATATCCTGTCTCAGAGTCTTAGCTAAGATGACTTAGATTCCGATTGATCCATCATTTAAATAAATAGCCTTGTAAATATAAACTCAAGTTCCACGGTGTACAATGAGTTCATGGAGTTCAAGTAAAGTATATGTTGTTTTGGCATTGATCTGTTTGAGTTCACAGACTTACAATTTAACTGATGTTAATTTCCATGCCAAGAGCAAACTTTCCATCCAAAATGATAAGTGATATTTTACTTTTGGGAACAAACTTATATACCACATTCTATGTTTATGCATAAAGAAAATGCCTGAGAAAAAATGTTTCTCCCAGGGTGCGTGTACCAGTGAGATGAAATCAATATCACTTATTAAAAATCGATCTAGAAGTTCTATTGCTCACATCAAACCTACTTTAATAATATTAACAAAATTATGAAAACAAATGCATCCGCCATCTTGGTTTTTGGAGCAAACAAACACTCTTTTTAGCCTAAAGGTAGAGATTATGATTGAAGGCAATGTTACTCCACATTACTGCAAATAGTTGTTAATCTGATGTTTATACTGGATACATAATGAACTATTACTCTGCATCACTCCAAGCCCCTGACAGTAAATTTCGCCGGTATACGTGCCAACTTTTCCAGTTCAATTTTACCAGCTATTCCTGCTGTTGTTTTGGCTCCACTCCAGCACCACTGTAACACACATGGAGGCTGACAACCCAGGTGCTGGGGGTGCTGGGGACTGTTGATCAACAGTCGCCAGTATTATTTTCCTAGCTGTCATATCCCAATTTAATTAATCCCTGATCACTCAACACCACCCAGTAATGAGCTCAATTGAAACAAACCAGAAGTTACAGGGCCATAGTAAAGAATTGGATCGAGGTGGCATAAATGAGGTTTTTGGTCAAAATGATATGATGTTATTAAGAAATGTACAAGAAATTACTCAAAAACTGGGAGAGCAAGAGCCCCCCCCCCCTGCTGCCCCACTTGCTATGACCTGAAGGCACTACCATGTATTCATCTACTATTTGACTACTTCAGTTGAAATCTATACACTCCATGTGGAAGACATGGCCTTATCTCTCACATTGGGAGTGTGAATTCCAAATGGGGCTACCATAATGTGTCATTCCATTTACAATCTTCACCCCCTGTTTGTGAGATTAAAGGTCATATCTTCCAAAGAGGGTATATGGATTTCAACTGGAGTAGCCAATGAGTACTAACCTCATTAAGAGCATACACATCTCCTGTCACACATTCTGGTAAGCTTTCTTGAGCACTAATGGCTTGCCATGGCATGACTGCTGTATAGCCAGGGCTGATCAATGTCTTGCCAGTGCATGTGAATGTCTCCTCATTGATAACAAATCTCACTGTCGTCTGCAAATACTTGCAGTCATGGCTCACCTGCAAGAAAGAGTACATGTAATTGAAATATGTAAATGGTCTACAAAAATTCTACGAGCTACATGTACTACTGATACAAGCTTCAGATCAAATGTTCACCAACTCTAATTTATAACCTCATAAATACATGCAATGCATGAAACCCCAACAAACATATTTATTCACCGAAATGCATGCACGATTACTACTAAAAAACAATAGACCTCTGTGTAAATGATGTCAAAAATGAACTATTGCCCAGGCAATAGTTTTTTTAAACTATTGCCTGGGCATTAGTCATTTACAATCTCTTCTTCTCGATTGAATAATATCCCTGTTTACAAACTTGGGCCTGTCCTAGGCAAACAGCCTAGCCTAGGCTAGCATATTCTTTTAACCAATCAAATGACAAGAATCTATTTCATTCGGTATAAAAAACAAATATTGACTGCTTTATATTCGGGGCATGGTTAAAATTATAGGCCTGCAGTGATCTCAAAACCATGACTATGCCCGAGACAAAATCGAGAGGCATGGTCAAGGTTTTGAGATTACCATGAGCCTATAATTTTAAACATGCCCCTCATAGTATACAAATATTGACTGCTATGAGGGGCATGGTTAAAATTATAGGCCCAAGGTGATCTCAAAACCATGCCGAGGGGCATAATCATGGTTTTGAGATCACAGCGGGTCTATAATTTCAACCATGTCCCGAATAAAAGCAGTCAATATTTGTTTTATATACCAAATCTTAAGATTCTTGTCATCTGTTTGGTTAAAAGCATTTTGGGAAGAGAAACGGTTTCAATGTGAATGGCGCAGATTCACCGAGCCCTACTAATAACACAATTTCTATGTAATTATAGCGCGCGGAAATATTAACGTGTGCGTAATATCATTTTACACTGGGAACAAAGCACATGCAGAACTATGCCCGAGGAATAGTTACTTTTGCGGGCATAGGCAAAACTATGCCCACGCTTTTAACCAATCAGATGGCGGGAATCTTTTGATGAGGTATATAATAGTCAATATTTGTATACTATTGGCTACTTAGTCATGCAACCCTATGACATGTAGTTATATCTTCTGAATCATAATTGACTGAATTCTAACTTACTGTAGCAATGAAGTGTCTGACAATGTATTCATAAAGTCTCCAGGCCTCTCCACCTAAATCTGCCTCACTGGCACCACGCATGGGAGTGATTGGAGGATGATCACCAGCATCTTTACCTTTCCTGGGTTGAGTAATTCCGCTACTCAGCATCTCTCTTACTTCGTCTCTCCAAGGCCCTGAGTTTTGCTGTCGCAGAGTACCCCTGTGCACAATAGATATTGTTAATGTTTTTTATAACCTTTAATCTTACCACTGAGATATAAACTTTTAATATAAGTAGGTCAAAGATATGAAATCTTTCTGTTTTACAGTTTTTGACCATAATTAAGGAAGCGAAAAAGTCCAGATTCAGTTCGGAGGCAATGTGAATTCACAGACTCCTCTGAATTCAGAGACCCGGTCTGTGAAATCACATACCCTAGTCTGTGATTTCACAGACTTTCATTTGTTTCAATTTTGGCAGCAAATAAAACACTTAGGCAGACTGTTTGGTACATTAGATAGTTAATGAGTTTTTTTTTCTTCTTATTCATCTGTGAAAATTAAAATTCTATCTGTGCAATGTTTTTAAGCAAAGCAAAATGATGTAATAAAGCAAAAATATTAGAAAAACTTGCAGCATAACTTTATTCACTTTTATTACAGATGTTATGTTGTTGTAGCACATAAGAAATGTTTAAACAACATTAATATAAACAACAGCATGTAAGCACCTTGAAACAAAACTAGCTAAAAATGCAGTAAGAAATTTGCAAGAGTATTTGAATTCACAGACGGTCTGTGAATTCAGAGGAGTCTTTGAATTCACAGCACCCCAACCTGATATGACTTCTGATAGGCCATTCTGTTTCATTTTTTGGCCTTAATTACCCACCATATTACTTGTCTTACTTAATATCCAACATTTATCACAATAAACAATTGTATTATTATTTCAATGCAGGGTAAAAAAACAAACAACTTCTTACTTAAGATCAAAGTTTTCCGGATAGTGAGTAGTTTCTGTTCTTGGATAACTTATATAGCCCTGTGTGTATAGCCTCTCTGCTATCTGCATAGCATGGTGTGGACTCATACCCAAAGAAGCACTGGCAACTCGCATCAACTCCACTGTGTTTAAAGCCAGAGGACGTTGTTTGCTCTTTTCTTTCTTCTGCACTGATGTAATTCTGTAAGAACCAAATAAAGAAATTTATTCATATTGCCATATTTGACCAAATAAACATAACTCAAAAGCATATTCTTGCGACTTTTCAGACAAAACGCTTTTTTTGTTTAAATGATGTGCAGTAGAGGCACGGGTATATTGAGGGCAACATGTATATGAAAAGTAGAGATGCAAAATGCAATATGCCATTTCAAAACATTTTGAGTTAAGGCCACCAACATCTGCCCTATGATACTATGCTTTAAATTGACACTCTGCTTTAAAACATCCAGTATATGCCAAGGGGGCGCCACCACATCTTCAAGTTTGACGTCATCTACATCTATGACGTCATCGGAGGTGTTTCAACAACATCTAGCAACAAAAAATCTTCAGAGCAATAACATCCGCTGAAGACGCCAGTTGACCCGGTGAAAGTGCTCCGGTGAGTGAAATTTGAGTAGCGTAGAAGTCTAAAATTGCTTCCTATTTACGTTTACCGCTACGTATAAATATACATCATTATATCCAGTATATATTTTTGTTGAAACTATGATAGAAACAACACATATTTCCTATTTTTGTTCCTTACATTTGACAAGGGATATTTACCTATATCTCAAATCAAGAAAAATGGAAACATCTCTCTTTGTATCTGAGCTCTTCATATCATGTAGCAACATACACATACACTACAAGATTCCTATTGGGGTACACCATTGCCAAGGTACCTGACTGGTACGCACAGAGTACCTACACAGTAACAATGCTGCTACTGCACAGGACCCACCAGCCGGGCCCACCAGCAGTGGTACTGCACTGGTACTACATTGGTACTCAATTGGTACTGCACAGTACCAGCCAAGTACCTTAATCATGACTCAATTTTCCATGAATGTAGACTGTCTGGCATGCCTTGCCAGCTACATGGGCTCACACCTGCATTATCTTACCAGCACCTTGTCAGTTACACTGACTTTAAGTCTGCTCACCTTGCTTCCTTTTGACCTTTGACCAGATTCATAAACATCTGTGCAACTTCCTTATCAAATGACCTCACACGGTCCCAGTCCAACATCAAGCTCTTCCCACTAGAATGATCAACCTGAAACATGAATGAAATAAAATATAAAAATATCGTAACATGCCCTGTTTGTACATTTAGCATTTTCTTGCATATTGCACTGCACTTTAAACAGGAAGCACCGCTTAGTGAGTTCGCCACAGAAGAACCATCTTACACCTGTTACTTTGATGATAGACAGAACAGAATTTACATGGATAATTTTAACCTTGACTGGAACTTGACCCAAAAGTGGGGCTTCCAATTTAAATCAAAGTTTGTCTGTTTCATGGTGAAGCGATCTATGCATTACATTCCCCCCAATAGCAATTTGATAGCAGGGTACCTTGTAAAACATGTTATTTTTCAATCTGTTAACACATTAATGTTAGTGGACAAGACATTATAAGACAATTCAGTGTGAAGGTAGACTTAATGATACAAGATGGAATGCTCATCAAATTGTAACTGTACCTTGTCACCATAATCAGTACACAGACGGAAGAGTGTCTATGACTCAAGTTTTGTATCCATTTGATGATGTGAACAGTCTCAACAGGGCTGGCAGTACTTTACACAGTATAATGACTTATACTACTGTGTTAAGCCATTCCTATTTTTTATAAATATTTTTACTCCTTTACAAGGATCATTCATAGTGCCTTTAAAGGTATATTATGAACAGTGAGCAAGATGTAAACCTGTCCTCTTTAGGCGAAATGAATCATCATACCCTCAATATAATACACTGACAGACCATGATACACTGGTAAGCTCCATCTCATTAGCTCTGTCTTTGATTATAATATGTATTACATATTATGTAACATGATCAAGGGGCATGAGTCGGTTGGATGTCGCTAATATTGTATTTGAGATATTGGCAAAAACAGTGTTCAAATTCTTTTGTTTTATATTGTTTTCAGCCATTGATTAATTTCTCATAACTCTGTAACCAGATGTCCGATTTTCATGGGGTTTGTATCAAAATGTACCATTTGTACACTGCCAGAAAATGATGTTAAAAACTTGTGATTGAAAATTGCTGACATTGACTCATTCCCCTTGATCATGTCACATATCATATCCTGGATTTATTACATGGTGTCATCAACCTAATAATGAAAGCTATACAATTACAAGCATGATATATGGCCAATAACAATAACTGTTTTGATAAATTGAAATATGAAACTTCTCCTATAAACACATGAAGCGATTGGGACAAAAGTGATCATTTTATGGTGTGAAACAGAGCTGAGAGCAGCAGCATGGCTAGATATGTGGGTTATCGTATGATGCCTTGTAAAATTTCATGCTATGTTGGAAAAGTAGTTGTTTTATACATGTTTTTGTCAATTTGTAATAAACAATTGACTGTTAATGGACAAGACATTAATAAGACAGTCCAGTGTGAAGGGGGAGTTAATGATACCAGATGTCATTTGGAATGCTCATCTAATTGTACCTGTGCCTTAGATAATGTCACCATAATCAGTACTTGCACAGATGGAAGTGTGTCTATGACTCAAGTTTTGTATCCATTTGTTGATGTGAATAGTCTTAGTTGGGCTGGTAGTACTTTGCACAGCATAAAACCATCAGCATTTGTAAGGCTTGCCTCCTCATTACAAACATTGGATCTAAGTGATAATGCAATACATGAGATACAGCCTGGTGTATTTAAAGGAATGACAAGTCTGTGGAGCTTAACCTTGGATAACAATGCATTGCACGAGATACAGCCTGGTGTATTTGAAGGACTTGTAAGTCTGTGGAGCTTGACCTTGGATAACAATGCATTGCACGAGATACAGCCTGATGTGTTTGAAGGACTGGTAAGTCTGTGGAGCTTAACCTAGGATAACAATGTATTGTATGAGATACAGCCTGGTTTGTTTAAAGGACTGTTAAGTCTGAGGACCTTAAAACTGGATGACAATGCATTACATGGGATACAGCCTGGTGCGTTTGAGGGACTGGCAAGTCTGACAGGGTTATACCTCAATAACAATGTATTATGTGAGATACAGCCTGGTGCACTTGAAGGACTGGCAAGTCTGTGGATCCTAACCCTGGGTAACAATTTATTAAGTGAGATACAACCCGGTATTTTTGATGGACTGGCAAGTCTGGTATGGTTAGTCCTGAAGAACAATGAATTACAAGAGATTCAATCTGGTGTGTTTGAAGGACTGCCAAGTCTGACATGGTTACTTTTGAACAACAATGAATTACAAGCGATACAATCTGGTGTTTTTGCAGGCCTGGCAAGTCTGCAGGTGTTAATCCTGTCTCACAATGCACTACATGATATACAACCCAATATGTTTGAAGGACTGGCACGTCTGGAGCAGTTACTCCTGGATCACAATACAATAAACAAGATAGCAAATAATGCTTTCGAATCATTAAAGGAAGTGTCCGGTAATCACAACATTAAGCCTTATATGTTAGAAAAATAATTATCAAGTATGAATCACATGGTTTTATTTTAAACAAACTCATATTGACAATAAAAGCGAATAAAAACAGCCATCTCTCAACACGCGATATTCAAAATTCCCTCGCCGAAATTGGCTAGAGCAGTGACGTCCCAATAGTTCAATGAAGCTTGTCGACAAATGAGCACAAATAACCATGACGTCACTGCTCTAGAACATTTCGGCTGGAATTTTGAATATCGCGGTTGAGAGACGGCTGTTTTTATTCGTATTTATGGTTAATATGAGTTTGATTGAAATAAAACCATGTGATTTGTGCTTGATAATTATTTTCTAACATATAAGACCTAATGTTGTGATTGCCGGACACTTCCTTTAAGCAGTTTACAAACATTGGTGTTATCCAACAACGAGCTACTCTCTCTCCATTCTGGCATATTTGAAAACCAAACCAGGCTCGAAGAACTGGCTCTGGATCATAACCAACTTCATCACCTTCCAGAAAACATTTTCTATGGCCTCACTCATTTAAAGTTTTTAAACCTGTCGGACAACAATTTGAATAAAATTCCAATACTAACAATGTGTACCTCTTTGCCAACAGTAAACTTAAAAGAAAACCCATTGCTACGGATGCACAGTGATGTACTGTCCGGGCTACATACAACAGTCAAGTTGCTAGTTACTACATCTGCGATCTGTTGTTATGCATCATCTATTCAGTGTATAAGTGATGAGCCACCTTCCCCATTCCTAACATGTAATCGCATGGTGACCTTTGACATCCTTCGAATTGTTATGTGGTTTATGAGTGTCTTTGGCATTCTCGGAAATATATTTGCTCTTTACAAAGGATTTAAACATATGCAGCGATGTAATAAGGTCCAGTTTCTTCTCATATCAAATCTCTCAATATCGGATCTCATGATGTGTATCTACCTGATCATTTTGCTTTCAGTAGATATGTATAATGCAGATTACTTCCCAGCAAGTTCTGAATCCTGGCAAGGAAGTACATTATGTAGGTGTGCCGGAGCCTTATCTATATTATCTAACGAGGCTTCAACTTTCTTGATAACACTGATTAGCATAGGCAGGTTTCTGCGTATAAAGTACCGGTACCCATTTGGAAGCCGACAATTGAGCACAACTTTAGCGCGATTACTTATAGCTATATTGAGGTCAGTAGCCGTCAGTTTCAGCATCACCTCTTTTGTATTAGCAGGAACAGATTCTGATTTGTATTCAATTTCTGAGGTTTGTGTTGGCCTCCCGATTTCAAAATTAAAGGTTTATAACAAAATCACTGCTGCCAATGGCACTTTTGCCATTGGCACTGAATACGGTCACTATAATATAACAAGCTTAACGTTTGAAGATCAAATATCAAAGAATGTACATGATTACAGTAAGGTGTCCATGTACCTATCTATTGCAATGTTTACCTGTCTCAACCTTATTTGTTTCTTAGTAGTAGGCTTTTGTTACATAGCCATTTTCATTGATGCTAGAAGAATTACAAGAAACTCTGGACAGTCACAAAGATCAAACAAAAAATATGCATGGCTATGAAAATGTCTCTCCTTGTCCTTTCAGACCTATGCTGCTGGGTACCAATTGGGGTTTTATCAATTCTTGTCCAGGCTGGTGCAGTTGAAGTCAGCCCTACTGCTTCTGCTTGGATAGCAACATTTGTGTTACCTATCAATTCCACCCTCAATCCATTTCTGTATACTTTTGCTGGATTTTCATTTGACAAAGTAAAATGCCCTTTTTGTAAACACAAAGGTCAAGAAGAGAACATCCCAATAAGGGAAATTGTTGGACAGAAAAATTGAAATATACTCATAGATAAGTTTGAGGTCATGGAGAAGAAATGGTATCTTATGCACTTGGCTGGATTTGAACCAGCAACCTTCATATCACTAGACTGTTGATTTGAACACTAAACCATGAGCACTGAGTGAACATTGAAGAGCTATACTAGATCTGTAAGTTTGATTGTATATTTCATTGTGGATTGCATTAGAATGGTTTTTAGATCTAGTGCTTCAACTACAGCTTGTGGCTTATAATGATCGGAACATCCATCTAGAGATCTGAAGGTCGTCACTCTAATATTTTTTTAACTAAAAGTATATATAGTTTGTTCATTCAAATTTGATATTGGGAATATAAAATGTATATCTCCAGATTTATGTGTGGTAGTGATTTAGTGTGATTTCTTTACTGACTAGATCGATGTAGATTTCATGAATGAGATTCTCTCTTTCTCATCTTCTCTGAGAAGCTCCATCTTGAGTTGGGCTCTTTAGATATGTATTTTCAATGGTGTTCATATTTTCATTTTAAATGTTTCAATAGATATGAAGTGTTTTATGATTATGTGCTAATAAATCTGGTAGTGTTGCGTAATTGTTTTATCTTTTTCATCTTCATTTTGTTTTGTTTTATTTTTTAAACTTTGGGGCAAGCCACAAAAGGGGAGAAAACTCAACCAAATAAATTGTTGGGATGGATATAATAATAATAATAACAGGCTCTTATATAGCGCCCTTAACCCAGAGGGTCTCAAGGCGCTTAACAAACTAAAAACCAAAGTACAGCATAAAAATACCAGTAAACTTAAGCCTACAATATACAGTCAAATCTTAGAATAAAACTACAGATTGATTTAAAAACTAATATTATACAACAGGAATAGTAAATTAAAACGAAGACAAATAATACACAATAAAAGAGAACAGAGAGCAGAATGTCATGTCGTGGTAGCCTGTATATCAGGCCATCGAATGAGCAAGGAAAAGACAACAACAAAACCACGACATCAGGACATTCTTCCTCTGGACATTATTCCGCATGATTGCACAAAAAATACAGTAAATACAGTTTATAAAGTCAATTGAATGAGATTGCACATGACAACATTATTGATTAAATAGGAAAGTCTTGAGTTGTGTTTTGAAGACATTGATAGATGGAGCAACTTCATTACATGCAAAGGCAAATTGTTCCACTCTTTGTATGCAGCTTCTGCAAATGATCTTCTACCATACGCTGTGCGTGGGCGACGGCAAGGAGCTTTGAGGAGGTTTTGCGTCGAAGATCGAAGAGTCCGGTATGGGGTATAAGGTGTAATGAGTTCCGAGATGTATGGTGGTGCTTGTCCATGAAGAGCTTTGAAAGTAAGTAGGCTGATCTTGAATGCTATTCTCTTGCGGATAGGGAGCCAGTGTAAGTCGCGCATGATCTTGGAGATGCTGTCCTGCTTCTTTGTGCGTGTGACAAGCCTTGCTGCTGTGTTTTGCACTCTTTGCATTTTCGCGATCTCCTCGTCAGGCAGTCCGTATAGAAGAGAATTGCACTGGTCCAATCGCGATGTTACGTAGGCGTGAACGAGTTTCTCTGTTGTCGCTGATCCAGATAGTGTCTTATCCGTCCAATGCATCTGATTGCATGTGTCGCGTTCCGACAAACATTGTTCACATGTTGTGTCATGGAGAGCTTATCGTCAAATATCACTCCCAGATTGCGAGCAGACAAAGATGGTTTCACTTTCGTATCTCCAACCTGAACTTCAGCAAGAGGAGTAGTTTGGCGATTCCGGGATGTTACATGCAGGATCTCTGTCTTGGTAGCGTTGAGCTGAAGTTTATTCCGGACAGTCCAAGACTCCACATCGACGAGACATTGTTCGAGTTTAGCAATGCACTCATTCCTATTAGATGGCGTCATAGAAATGTGAAGCTGGGTGTCGTCAGCATATGACATGCACTGGACTCCATTTCCCACTGCAATGTCTTCGATATGATTCAATACTTGATGTTCTTCGATGGCACTTAGTTGTGGCATTATAAAATTGTACACACCTGCAGCTGTATGACCCAGAATGCTCCTGGTTTAAAAGACTGAATTCTGCCATGCCTCTCCACACAGAAACCCAGGGTTGGAGGTCCGGCATGATTGGAGTCAGACATGGTCCATAGGATATCAGATTTAATGACACTTAGAATTGTACATACCTGCACCTGTATGACCCAGAATGGTTCTGGTTTAAAAGACTGAATTCTGCCATGCCTCTCCACACAGAAACCGAGGGTTGGAGGTCTGGCATGATTGGAGTCAGACATGGTCCATAGGATATCAGATTCAATGACACTTAGAATTGTACATACCTGCACCTGTATGACCCAGAATGGTTCTGGTTTAAAAGACTGAATTCTGCCATGCCTCTCCACACTGAAACCCAGGGTTGGAGGTCTGGCATGATTGGAGTCAGACATGGTCCATAGGATATCAGATTCAATGACACTTAGAATTGTACATACCTGCACCTGTATGACCCAGAATGGTTCTGGTTTAAAAGACTGAATTCTGCCATGCCTCCCCACACTGAAACCCAGGGTTGGGGTCTGGCATGGTCCATAGGATATCAGATTCAATGACACTTACTTGTGGCATTATAGCATTATACATACCTGCACCTGTATGACCCAGAATGGTTCTGGTTTAAAAGACTGAATTCTGTCATGTCTCTCCACACAGAAACCCAGGGTTGGGGTCTGGCATGGTCCATAGGATATCAGATTCAATGACACTTACTTGTGGCATTATAGCATTATACATACCTGCACCTGTATGACCCAGAATGGTTCTGGTTTAAAAGACTGAATCCTGTCATGTCTCTCCACACAGAAACCCAGGGTTGGGGTCTGGCATGGTCCATAGGATATCAGATTACTGTCCAAATCACCATACTTGCCCTGAAATGATCATCAAACATAGTATTTTAGAGTAGCATTTGTTATTAGGCTAATTGGGATTTGTTTGCTTCCTGTTTGTACATGTAACTTTTGATGACATAGCATGCCATCTTTAGCAAAGATACTCTCCAGGCTCACTGAATTACCCATGAATGATTCGGTGGACTCATTCCTATTTTCTCATACAGATCCTAGTGTCGTATCACAAAAATTAGGCCAAGTTCTTGAGTCTTGCAGCAATTGGCTGGTAGACAACAAATTGTCTTTACATCTCGGCAAGACTGAAAGTATTATCTTCGGATCCAAAAGGAAAATAAAAAATGTTGACAATTTTTCTGTTGAATGCTCTGGCCAGATTATCAAAGGCCAGGAGTCTTTGAAATATCTGGGTATTAACATTGACCAATCTGTGTCTGGGGAAGCAATTGCAAACAATATTATTCAAAAGGCAAATTCAGGATGAAATTTATGTATCGCAATGGCAGCTGTCTCAATCAAAACTGTCGCAAAATTCTGTGTTCGGCTTTAATTCAATGCCACTTTGATTATTCATCTTCTTCATGGTATTCCGGACTCAGTCAATGGCTTAAAAACAAACTTCAAATCACTCAAAATAAAATTGTGCGCTATATTTTAAATCTAGAACCCCGGTCACATATTGGTCAAACCGAACTCAACAGTCTGAATTTTTTTAATGTAGACTGTCGAGTAAAATTTTTAAAATTATGTCATGTGCACAAAATTTATTATGGGTCAAGTGCCCCCTACCTGTGCCAGTTTTTTACCAAAACCTCAGAAATTCACAACTATAATACTAGAAGGCGGCTTTTTAATTTCCATGTGCCTAAAATCAAAAGTTCAGCTGGCACTACTTTTTATTACAGTGCAATACAGGATTGGAACATGCTTCCAAATGACATCAAAAATATCCCCAATCTTAATCATTTCAAGAGTGCAATAAGGAAACTTTTCAGTAATGGCTAATTTCCAGTGGGGTCTGTTGTCCATTGTGTGCTTTCTTTCTTCTTTTGTTTATACTCTTGCCTTTTTTGCCAAAATCTTTCTTTCAAGGACCTCATTGGAAATAAGCCTGAAACATTGGCTTTATGGGTTATCCCGGTTCCTAGTGTACTTTTATCTTCACATTGTATATCTTTTAATTTCTTATTTTGTCAAGTGTTATATATATATGTAATGTATTTTAAAAATTAAAAAATAAATTTTGGATTTATAAAGCGCCTTTCTCCAGATATTAGAGGACTCAAAGCGCTGTAATTTCGCTGCAATGGTGAATCATCACAATCAGATCGCATCAACTAGGTTGCTGCCGAACGGCGCACACCTATCCGCATTTAGATTGTAACATCCACCAATTATCTGTGCAGCTCCCCAAATTCCATTGGGTGAAGGAAGTTTTTGATAACCAAACAACTAATCACCGATTTTTTGCGATACAGGAGGAAACCGGAGATCCCGGAGAAAACCTGCGAGAGCGAGCATGGAATCGGGATAAACCAAGTGCACATGAGTCTTTGGGCCGCGCCGGGGCTTGAACCCAGGACCTCAGCTCAGTGGTGCAAAGCGAGGGAACTGCCGCTGCGCTAACTCGCCCTCCCGTGCAATCTGTGCAATCTTAATACTAATTACGGCGTGTCCGTCCGTCCGTCCGTCCTCTGTCCGCTGCTATCGCGTCGAGTCCAGCGTTCGCGTTCACGCGATGCGATATCGCGTCGCGGCGGCGTGCGATATCGCGGAGTATCAACGGGAGTGTGCGCGGAGTACAGTGCGCGCATCGGAAAAGCATTACAGTGTGACTAACACATGAACAGGTGCATCTCATCGGACCAATAGGCCTATTTTCAAGACAGGATTAACATAAAAATCATCAGTTATGGTATAACCCGCTTTGCGTTGAATTTCGGGTATTTTGGGGTCCTCAATGTGGTAGCAGGACAGGGTTTGAAAGAGGCGAACGATGGGTTTTCAGATTATGGGTACCAAGTAAGCGTCACAGCTACAACACAGAGTTGATTAATCATTGAGCGACGCATATCGTAGTAGTTTGAAAGGTTAGGACATTAGTATTATGGGTAACGGGTGTTGGGTAATTAGAGATAGGCCTATCACGAGAACCGCCCAACCCGAGAACCGCGAAATCTAGTATAATATATTTATGTATTTTGTATTATGGAACCAAATAAAATCAATCAATCAATCCTACTGTGTGATGTGTGCTTTATCAGTGAGTCAAAGAGTTTACATCATTAAGAGAATAAATTCTAACATTGCAGTTGGTCTGTGATGGCTGAGAGTAAATGACAAAATGTACTTTAGAAGATGTAAAACATCAGTCTTGTACCTGATGAAATACCTGATGAAGAACACTGTTTTGGTTCCAATAATGACAATCTAATATAGCAAATTTTCCATAACACTTTTTATGCATGGGGTCTTTATTCTGCCCTTCAAATTCTTTGGTGTGAACCATGGATGTTTTTAACACCCACCCGAATGCCAGGGATGGGTAACTTTGCTGTTGGGCAGGTAAATTTTCATAAGTGCCCATCCCTGCCTGGTGGATAAGAAATTGAGGACTGATAAACTGTTAATATTGCAGCCCTCCGCTGAGCTACTTTGGGATGTCTTTTCCGAACTTTCCTAGGTCCACTTTTTGGTGATTAAGTGTTCAGAAAGTCCAAAAAAGAGCAATATTAGGGGTTTATGTCTGGCTAGTGGCCAAAAAAGTTAGAGTACACCCCTGGTGTGAACACTAGGCCGACTATATGCTATTTCTCTATGTACTATCTTCTTATGTCTTTAATAATGACTGCTTACCTGGAAGTACTTAGTTTGGTATCGAGTGAAGGCACAACCAATACGTAGATCCAACTCCTGACGTGCGTCAACAGAGAGTGCTTCATTCTTGTTAGGTTCGCCAAGGTTTTTCATTGCACCCCATATGTCTGTGTCTGTTATGGCACTAAAATGAGCTCTGAAGATGGTCTGGTGAAAGTAAACATCCAAGCATTATACAGGATTTTTCTAGTTTTTTACCCCAGATGTCATAGAAGCCACAATTGTCACTTTTATTATTTGAGATTTATATATATATGGTTGCAATCGGGACACCAAAGTATGGCAACACTTATCACAATTTTAACACCCCATGCTTTCTTTCTCTCATTATACATGAGGGCTGATTGTTCAAATGCACATGCTATATGAATCATGCAAGTGATGCATCCCCCCTGTATTTATACATGATATGTAATTGTTCTTTGATAGTTACACAGTAATTAATTAAGCACCAAATATCATGGAATTAATGTTAATGAACGATTACTGACTATTGACTTTGTGGACTATCTCTTCCTTTATTAACCTCTGATTAACCTTTTTAATTGACTTTCAAAATTCCAAGTTCAGGTTGAAACTCATGGAAAGTCAAACTCTGATAACCTGAAGAGAGTATGGAACTTCTCCACAAGCCCACCTCAAACCTAAAGTTTGTTTGGTTTTTTGTTTTGTTTTGACTTGTTTTGTGTGTCAAAAAAGTCCCAACTTATGCTCGCGTAAATTCACATAAGTGCGCGACAGTCACACATTATGCAAAGCACAAGTAGGGTTAAGTGTTGTGCCAAACTGCGTGCACGCCATTTGATATCAATACATAATATTATGAGTCCATTTTTTGGCAATTATAAGCTGAAGAAATTTTACTTGCTCCCTTCCACTTGGTTCTTCATAGATGGTCTTACATTATCAATGACTTCAATCCACATGCCCACCTCAAACCTACCTGCTCCCTTCCCCTTGGTTTATTCATACATGGTCTAACAGCATCAATTACTTCAAAACAGATGTTTTCACCTTCTTTGTCACAATCTAACCACAGGATCAGGTAATCTGCACCTCTTCCCTGAAATCAAGAGGACAAAATATCATATTATGAAGATATGGTGGTTAGGAAATGTGGACAGAGGTACAAAATATTTATTCTGGAAACCAGACACATTTCAACATTGCAACTGAAAGTTTCAGCCTACAACAGCGATGTGATGATATTGATATCCTACAACAGTCTGATGAAGAAACTAGCCACATGGTGAAATATGTCTACAAATGGGAGTAAACATACACATTTGGTTATTGGAATGTCTGCATAAAAAGTAACACATACTTTTCCTATTTCTAATTCTAATTTTAAAACCAGACATACCCAGTAATTGCACAAACCAGAATTGACCACTGAGTTCTAACCATTATGCACATACTTAATAACCTGTGCTTCTTCCATACACTTGAAGAATGAGAAATATTACCTTCGTAATAGGTGAATATACTATAGTGTGTATGCGGCTACAAGTGTTTTTATTGTATAGGTTTTTTTGACTAATAAGATTACAGAATGTTCGCTAACAGATAAAATCGTTATAGCACCTCCTGTTTGTTCTTATGAAAATACATATTTCCCCATATTTTTTTGTGAACAATCAGGGGGTTAATATATCTGGTGTTAACCTACCTCCTGGGATAGGAATTTTGGCATGTGCAGATTAGCATTGGCTTCTCGTTTCTCTGTCGGTGCACCAAACAATTCGGACTGAAATAATACAAAATAAAGGCAAATTATTATTTGTTATTTTGTTTATCATTAATTAAGCACATGTATGTACTGTTGGGTGGCTATGTCGCTTTATAACAGGCAGAGAGGGCGCTGCCGCTCAGACTAGTCACCAACAGGTCAAGGCCAACGTCATTTGTTATTAATGAGGGCCAATCGTTCCATGAAGCATACACACCCTGAACAGGGTTGTAGCTAGGATAGTTTTAGTGGTGGGTGGCATTTAATGAAAATCTTGCATATTTGGCAATTGTTTGCCAAAATGGACCAAATTCTTGACTAATCCAATAAAATTGTGCAATTTTGGCCTCTGAGTGGTGGGCTCCAGTGCTAAAATTGCAGCTGAGTGGTGGGCTGGAACTGAGTGGTGGGCTCTGCCGCCCACCACCACCCATTGTGGCTACATCCCTGACCCTGAAATGCTACCCCCATTCTGCACCTGCTACCACCCTATGTTTTCAAAGCATAGTCTTGACATCTTTTGCAAAAATATATGTGCACTGTCGAGCTGTAACTAAAACATTAAATACAGCCCCATGATAGGCAAAAGCATTATGTGTGTGATTTGTTAGACACACACGGTTGAACGATCGGCCCTCATGAATACGCAAGAATTCTCAGCATACAAAACACAGGGACTTTGGCTGTTGGTGAACTGTCTGCATATTTTTTGTTTAAGTGCACTACAGAGTTGGACACAGTGCGTTAGTGTTGAGTGCGTAGTCCAAGAAGTCTGCAGACTTGAGACAGTTGAGGGGTAGTCTGATTTATTCACATACTGTATTTACTCTAAATGCCCCCTTCTATTAAACACCCCAGGGATGAAGAGGCTTTTACCTTTTTTACCTTTAATTGATTCATGTAACAAAATTGTAATTATCTATTCGCTGTTCGCTTTATTCATTTTTATCTAATATAATTAAAATCCATTCTCAGGTGCTTTCTTTTTGTTTTCTTTTTGACTTTTTTCTATCTGCTGAATGGTTGGTAGCTGTTAGTAGGGGGAAAAACAACATTTTGCAGGCCTTGTACAAATGAATTTTAATGTCACTCTGCTCATGCTTAATTCTTGCTTCTGGCTGGCACAAAGAACTTACTGGATCCACTCTATCCCAATTATTGTAGCGAGGGTGAAAATCCAATCCCATTACGTGACCACAAACTGATGTCATCTGAAAGAAAATGAAGCAAAAATACATGCTCAACAACATGTTAACATACACTAAAGTAGCATACGATTGATCTAGAGCCAGGCATAAACAATGTCAATACCTGATTACCTGGCTACTTTAGCATGACGATTTCCGTATCCAAAAAATAAGGGAAAGACACATTTTTAAGAAAGTTACATAGATTTTATTTTTTGGTTATTACCGCTTCTAATTTTTTATTGATGTACCACTATTTTATCCTACATTACCGTAAGGCTGAGACGAATATACCTGGAATCTGGAGGATTTTCCTGTAGAACCAGATAGCGGTATGCCATCAATGGCAGACATGGTAATACATGAAGAAGGTGTTATCAAACTGTTGCTGGAATTGAACCCAAACAAGGCGATGGGACCAGACCAGATATCACCAAAATACTTGAAGTTAGTGGCCAACGAAATTGGTTCGGCACTAAGGATCATCTTTCAGTTGTCGTACGACACTGGAGTGGTACCAACAGATTGGCTGCTATCAAATATCACACCAATCTTCAAAAAGGGGGATAGAACTCAAACAGGGAATTATAGATCGGTGAATTTAACATCTGTGTGCAGCAAAATCTTTGAACATATACTTAAATCCAATGTAATGCAACATCTTGATACCTATATATATTGTGTGAAAATCAGCACAGCTTTCGTAGAAACCTTTCATGTGAAACGCAGCTTATCAACACCATCCAAGATATAGCTTTGCAGTTGGACCAAAAACAACAGGTTGACATGATTATAATGGACTTCGCGAAAGCGTTTGATAAAGTGCCCCATCAAAGATTGCTGCTCAAAATGTCCTGCTATTGAATCCGAGGTAAAACACTTAAATGGACAGAAGCATTTCTTACACAGAGAAAGCAACGGGTTGTCATGGAGGGAAAAAGTTCAGAATGGATAAAGGTTGAATCAAGTGTCCCCCAAGGCACAGTAACTGAAATGGGCCTATGGACTTTTTGCTATACATAAACGATTTGCCACTTATTAAATATAAACTCACACGTGAAGCTATTTGCAGATGATTGTATTGTTTATAGGAAGGTAGCTGGACCAGAGGATGCTAGCGAACTGCAAAAGGATATGGATACACTCACTGAATGGCAATCACGGTGGCAATTGAGTTTCAACGCAAAAAAATGTTTTGTGTTAAGGATAACACATGCAAGAACACCACAAACTCATACATATACTCTCAATCATACAATATTATCTGAAACAAATGAACACCCATACTTGGGTGTTACACTAAACTCAAAATTATCATGGAACCCACACGTGAATAGTATAGTGTCCAAAGCAAACAGAACTCTGGGGTTTGTTAGGCAAAACCTGTTTTCATGCTCCCAAAATATAAAAAACATGGCTTACAAGTCACTTGTGAGACCGTGTATGGAGTTTAGTGGATCCGTATGGGATACCTACACTCAAGAACTCGAACAGATACTAGAGGCTGTTCAAAATAGGGCGGCTCGATTTGTTTGTCAGGATTATGAACGAAGAAGTAGTGTAACGAATATGAAGACCAAGTTGGAGTGGGAGCCTCTGGAGGTGCGTAAGAAGATTTCAAGAGCAGGGGTAGCGTTAACCCCCGATTGGGGGTGAATGACCCCCTAAATTTAAAAAATATTAATTTTTCACCCTCTATATTGGGAATATGTGCAAGCTCAGGGGTGAACTCTGACCCTCTACTTTTGGACCTTACTCCTACATGTACCCCTGACTACACTGCAAAATATTTTTCACCCCCGAGATTTAATTTTCACCCCATGTATTTGGATTTTCTGCAAGCTCGGAAGTGAAAAACACGGGAAATCAACCCCGACTTTCGGGCCTTAATGCTGTTCAAGAGTGACAATATTCCACCAAGCTCTACAGTAGACACCGGAGTTTCAGCGATTTAAAACGGCAAAATGCGCCGTTTTTTTTATAAAGCGCAAAATCTTGAAAATTCAAGTCAAAAAGCGCGAAAATGCGTTTTCCACCACTTTTTGTATCCATTGCTGAAGTCACACGCAATTCGAAGTAAATCAAGTATGCCGAATTCTGCACCTATTTCACACGTGCTAGTCCGATGTTTTTCTCTCATGAAGTTGATACATTATGTGAACAATGCAAATTTTATGTGAAAAGCTACTACTGTACTGTACAATAAACATTTTAATGCATAACTGTACTTTTTTGGCGTCCAAATGTTGTTTTTGTCATGAACTGATTCGTAATCTCGCGTGCGTTCTGTGACTTATATCCTACCCTTAATTAATGACGTCACTCATACATACGATCGATGTAGAGAATTAACTACCACACATGATAACACGTCATGGAAAAAATCGGACATTTGCATATCACGGAAGGGCTTCTGGGGAGGATATTGTGCTGGTCTGGACTCACATAAACAGTAAATATTGGTGAATTTACATTGAAAAGTAGTGTGTTTGGCAAAATTCTCAAAATTCACGATGGACCACCAAAATCGCGATGGACCCCCAAAATCGTGAAACTCCGGTGCCTACTCTACAGGGTAGCCTCGCCATCCCAATGCAAAAGGTCTTGCGCCCAACCCAACGTTCATCAAGACACGTCAAATACACCCAGATTCAAACCAATAAAAACTGCTATAAGTACTCCTACATTCCAAAAACACTGGTAGACTGGAATGCCATACCCGATCACATCACCTCAATTGAGGACAAAGACAAGTTCAAGGCAGCAGTAACTCAGTATTACGTCAACACCAAGTAACCAAGCGGTGCACCGTCCTGCTAGTTTGGCTCCCGCAAAGGTGTGTTTAGCAGTACCAGAACCAGAACCAGAACCTACATATTCGTCTCAGCCGTACGGAAGGAATACAAAGTCGACTCTTATAAAAACTCCAATTTTTACTTGACATGACATGAAAATTATAGTTCAATTATAATCTTCTCTGGCACATACCGATCGAGCCAGTGACCGAGCAGTGACAATTTGTACACAAGGAATCACCAGTGACGGTGAAGAGATCCTTATAATTTGTTTATGTCAATGTCGTCAGGTCTCTGTTACTGGGAGTAAGTTGATTGTCAGAACCTTTTACTTGCATGCTATTTCACTTATCGGTATTCAGAGTGAAAAGATGTGATACAGTTCTTGGAGTATTTATTTTTGATATTTTGTTTGAAATTTGTGATCATAATTACATACAAAGTCAAGCGAAAAAAAAATTAAAGAACTTGGTGCAAAGTGTTCTTTTTTTTTCAGAAAAATTATAATGAAATATTTGATAAATAATAAATACTTGATGCGAGTATAAAAAGTAGTATTTTCGGATGCACACAGAACTCACAATCAACTTTCATAATTTTGCCTATAAAACTAATGTATCACACTGATTTAGGGGTTCATTCATACAGTTTCATGACTATATGGTTGTTTTACCACAGGTTTATACCCGAGGGGCCGATTTGATTTTAAATAATTTGAAAAGATTCAATTACAAACACATGTCCATCACATACCTTAAATTTAACGGTCTCACCATGGAAAGATGATGTGTATTCATGCACAGAACATGCTCCATTGAACCCCTTTCTGCTGTGCATGTTTCCGCGGGACAAAATCTTAGCCAGTGATTGAGCCAACTGCGGTTTCTCCGCGACCATCAATGCCACCTTCATCTTCAATGATCTTTCTTGACAAGTCAAGACAATTTTTATGAAGTTACTGATAAAGACTACAACTTTGAACTTACAAGACGTAGATGTATGTCATGTATGTAATGTATCATCAGTGAATTTATCGTTCACTAATGAGCACGCATACGATTACTCATATACTGCAAGTGTGACTGACAGTTGAGTTTAAGCTTTTAGGTATTAAAGCTTAAACTTAAGTACCGGTATCTGTTTCTGGAAAAATAACCTATCAAATACTCAGATTTTTAAGTTCCAGTTCAGATCTGGATTTGCCACCTTATTCCGCCTCAAAAGTAATGTGAATTTTTCAAGAAAGTAGCGAATTGTGATGAATCAACGGTGATTAGTTCACGAGTTTATTTTGTTCATGGAGGTCGCCATGTTTAGTGACCTCGGATGACCCCCGATGATGACACGTTGATGACAAGAGTCCCTTTAAAAAGGGATGTGGCGGGCAATGAGTAGGTCTAACATACAATACATATACAGGGTGTAACAATAAAATTTGTACAATTTTGAAAATAGAATGACACAAGGATGCCGCTTATGTTTTGGTTTGATATTTATATGTCTATCAAAATAATTTCTTGAGCCACCAGATAAGCTTTGTTCCAATAAAATCGATGGTATACAAGTGAAGATATGGCCAATTAGGCCAAGTAAAATAAAAAACATGTTTCACGTCCGGGTTTTTGAAAAAAAGGAGGAAGAGGGGGCTTTTTATTTTTTATTTTTTATCGCAAAATCGGTGTAAAAATACCCATAATTAGAGCTGTTTTAGCGTATACAATAATGTCTGGAAAAAGGAGGAGGCCTCTTTTTATTTGTTGTTCTGAGAGATAGGCCCCCTCTTACTATCTCAAAACCTTATAAAAGTGTTTCTTGTATATTAAAAAGGCTATAGAAAGCATCTCTACTTCCTAGGCATATTTTTTGAAAAGTTATAACTGAATTTCAAAAATAAAAATAAAATTGAAGAAACCTCAAAAAATGAAGCGGAAGGGGACGTGAAACATGTTTTATTTTTTATTTGGCCTTATGTAACCTAGTCTTAAAACTGTCTGGGCCACTTTTGTCCAAGTGTTACAAAAGTGACTGAATAGAGTTGAACCATGGACCAGTCTGGACGGTGCTCTTATAAGTCTTATAATAGGCCTAGGTAGTTTTAAACAATGGGGTATTCGAAGTGGTAGGAATGATTACATAATAGAATATCTTCTTGAGTTTTTGAAAGTCACAACTAAGCACTGAAATAACAACCTCATTTACTAGAAATCGTGGCTGCAGCTCAACAACTTCAATCCCAATTCTCATTGGAAGAGCGTATTTTTATGGTTGTGACATTCGGTAGCACATGGAGTCAAGTAGAAACTTCCGTCAAGGCATACAATTACATATAACTATGAGAAGTATGTAAAAGTATGAGAAATGTGTTAACCGAAATGCTGGCAATAGTGGTCGCCCCAGAACAGCTAGAAGCCCAGCTGAACTTAATTTCAAAATTTTATTGTTTTGTACTTATGGATGCAAAAACTGTTTTACCAATGATATCTCGGGGATATGAGAAATTACTTTATCTATAAGATAATTTGAAAGAATTTTCATGACTTCATTTACAGAGTAAAAGAAATATCATATTACTTGTTATTAAGTTGGTGTTAATAAATACGAAGAAACACCACTTATAATCTATTGTGTCAGTTCTTTGATGTTTAATGCACGATAAGCATGATCTACGCGGTTCAAACTTGATATGCACAAACATGGCAAAAGTGGCCCAACACGTTTTCTGGACGATTTAATTAATCGGACATAACTTTTGAACCCAATCTAGAAAAGAAACCAACTAAACGTCTTCTTTTAGTCAAGATATTACTGATTGTATTGCATATAACATTTGTGCTTTAACTCTTTTAGTTTGTTCCTGAGAAGTCAAAATGCAATTGTACAACTTTTATTGTTACACCCTGTATAGGGCCTATGGCAATTTAATTTATATTAAAAATTGACATTTTTGACATTTAACAGTTCTACACTCTAATTCAAGAAGTTGTCATATTAAACAAATGAATAGGTCCTTGTCAAAAAGCTTCAAAAATAAATGGGTTCTTCCGAGGGGGAATATAATAGGCTACACAATAATTTCACACTATTTTTCTGAATAGAATCCCTACTCATTTATCATGTTTATTTTCGATCCCGTAACTATTTGTGACTACATTTTTTATTCTAACAAGTAGGCCTAACAAGAGTATCCATTTCAATTTAAATAGGTTACTTTTCTACTCATTTTTGAATAGAAACTTTGCCAAATTCGGCCCGGATAACAGCCCGGATAACAGATTTCGAAATGAACAGATTTCTCTTTAAAATGAATAGAATATAAGAAACTCATGGATTGACTAAATGACTTGTCAAAAAAATGAATAGATTCTTCTTGTGAAAAATGACAGGTCATTAAAAATTACCAAAAAATGAAATTAAAAGTTTGTCTTCTCCGGAACAGAACCTGGTGGATAATCTTGTCAAATAATGAGTCTTGGAGATCTTTTCAATGTAAATAGTTAGACCTACTTGTTCAACTTAAAACTATTCATTTTGACAAGATTGTCGGCTCAAAGTGATAATACCCCGGGAATATAGGCCTAACTAATAATAAAAAAATAAATAAATGAGTGATTCTATTCAGAAAAATGAATAGTGTGAAATTAGAGTGGATCCCCAATTGGAGAAGATAAACTATTCAAATATCTTCTTCTTTTTTTGTCATTTTTTATAAGAACCATATCATCATTTGTGACAAGGATCTATATTCAATTTATTAAAATTTTATCAAATTTGATGAATAGTCATAGGCCGACTTGTCACTTGATGATCCTAATGTAGAATGTGAGGAGTTTTCTAATGCTATGTAGGCCTACTTACAGTGCATGTAGCTGGGGTGAAGAGTTGACCATCATCCCTGGCCATCATCATGATGAAAATTTTGACTTTTCGTATTGAGATATACGCGAAATTTCCCAAACTTGAGACTTAGCATAATTTTTTTAGGTATTTTGGGAAACTAGTCATAATCACGTTTATGATGGTCGGCAGCTACGTATAGGCCTAGGCCTACACTTTAAGTAATCATTTGATTAATCAGCAGCGGTAGCTTTCTATTTCTAAAATTCTGTTTTCGTTCCAAATTTACAAGGAGCTCCTACAAATTTGCTGAAATTAGATAATTGGAAAATTTTATTAAAATTTTTATGGCAATTTTAATGAAAGGGATCATTGGGTATGGGCGGTCATGGGTTAGGCTTAGTCACTTTAAAAACAGCCTAATCATCAGAATCAGATCATATTATAGACTTTAAACTGGCCTAATGATGATAGACTAGGCACATATACCCGTCAGTGCACTTCTAAAGTTGAGTGCCCATACCCGGCATCCGGCAGCCGCGCCCCCGGCTGCAAACCTCAGCCTCATCAGGGCTCACTTGGGTCATAGCATATCACCCTCCAATTAAGCCCGATTTGGTTTTCAGGGGGCTAAGAGTCATGTGTCGCTTTTTTGGATTTTTTGTAATTTTGAGTTTTTACTGGGGAAAGAGATCTGCGAGGGACATATTAGTCCCTGGGACTTATCACTGTCTGTTAAAACAAACCAAAGTTTACTAAACAAGTTGTTGAAAATTGTAAACAACCGCTGTTTACCAGGTGCATCGCTCAACCTTGTTTAAGGGACCGACCGTTATTTACGGCGGGGGGAGATGGATGTTTTGGCAAATATATCGACAAAAAATTTTGTGTTCCCCCTCGCGTCCGCTCAAAATTTTCGCGTTCCCCTTGTTTTCCCAATTTTCTCCATTTAAAATTTAACAATCCCCCTCCTGGTTCAACTAAAATTTCCCCCCTCAAGACCACAAAAAATGTTCATGTTCCCCCCTAAATTTACCCATCCCCCCCCCCCGCCATATATAACGATCACTCCCTAAAAATTCAACAACTTGTTTACCAATTCAACAACTTGTTTAAAAGTTTCACAACTTGTTTAAAAGTTCAAGTTATATTTGTTACAATTTTTAACAAGCTGTTTAATTTTACTTGGTTGAGCAATGCACATGGTTTAAAATCTTGCAAGTTGTTAAAACTTACATACAAACAACATTGGTTAAAACTTATACAAATTTAGGGCATTTCGTGATCCACAGCATCATCCCCCCACTTTTCTCCAAAAAAAGTGTCGAGATTTTTATACCACTGGAGTCCTCTGGCTACATAATGTTTATGTACAAAAAAATTCTTGCAGATTATTTCGGTTAGCAAAGATATCGTGAAATTTGAATTTCGTTCTGGTATACATGTATACCAGAACGAAATTACAACTCATTGTCTATATGGAGCATAATCATGCATAGGCCTAAAGTAAATTAACTCTCAAACGCAAAATCAGAATCAACTGAATTTTTGGGAATAGGCCTAAGCTTTTTTTCGTGGATATCTACTGAAAAATGTCATAAAAAGAGGTCTAGCATACTTGGTTATAGGATCACGAAACACTCCTTTATGTTATAACAAAAAAACTGAACAATGTTGTTTAAAAACTTTAAACTAAATTTTAAACAGCCTCAGTAAATGAGAGTATTTTGCGCTATTTTTAAACCTAATAGTAATACGTGTTTCAATAAATATTAAACATTTAAAAGGTCAGGAATAATTGACACGCCTCCTTAGAAAGTTTCCACCCCTGGTTTCCACCGGGGGTTTCCACTAGCCTGAGTCCCTGGCCTCTCACTCGCAAAATGGCGGACAAAACATGTAAGAATGGTGATCTCGCTCTTACTCTTACTCTTACGAAGATACTCATCAACGCCCCGTGCGTATATTCGAGACTGGAGGATTTAGTGTAGGTTTCCACCTCCTCCCATATCCCCATTCTGCAATCACTGCGGGAATTTCCCATCAATTTGATTTCTAGAAACACTGAATTCAAAATGGCCGCGCCCTGTGTTGCGAAACTGTCAAAACTCTGGATGTTTGAAACTGTGAAACACTGTAATGTGAGCCTTTTATGTGATTATGTAATACATATGTAGTTTATTCCAATTCTATTCAAGTACGAGTACATGTTCAGGTGAAAGTTCAAGTCTTGTGCAATGCGGAAACGGCAAAGAACTAAAAAGAAAAAAGGCAACGCAGGTCGTCGAAATTTAGATTCTCGTGATCGTGATTGGCTGACTTCTGATGATCAGTTTGCGGCTTCAGTATCTAAATCTGATGAGAAACGTACTAAAAGACGTGGACAACTTCAATCGGCAATAAAACAAACAGGTA
This sequence comes from Amphiura filiformis, assembly GCF_039555335.1. NCBI lineage: Eukaryota > Metazoa > Echinodermata > Ophiuroidea > Amphilepidida > Amphiuridae > Amphiura > Amphiura filiformis. The sequence continues at coordinate 30,985,023 of NC_092633.1, read as the reverse complement.
AGAATGGTGATCTCGCTCTTACTCTTACTCTTACGAAGATACTCATCAACGCCCCAGGTGGGGTCAAACGACAAGGAATATGGTTGTGCGCTACGAGGACTGCTTACATGCCACAGAAGTGGTCTTTTAATTTATGCTTTCTTTGAATAACTTGGAGTCTTGTTGCTGTGTTAGAGGAGCTGGGAGAGAATTCCAGTCCTTAATTGTTCTGGGATAATAAGAGTATTTATACACGTCTTTATTGACTTGTAGCTCTTGGTAGCTATTTATATGACTGCGTTTGGTGAGGCGATGGGGTGGGCGAAGTATCTTTTGCACTGGAAGGGCCAGGTGACCCTCTCTGGCTTTGTGGAGTATTGACAAACGGTCGATTTTCCTTCTATCCTGTAGACTGCTCATGTGTAAGTTCTTCATAAGTTCGGTGACACTGCGTTTTTCTACTGTAATCATTTTTTTGAAACGGACTGCTCGGCTGGATCGCTTCAATTTGATAAATGAGATCTTGATTATGAGGATCCCAAACAGCGGAGCAGTATTCAATGGTGGGTCTGACTAGCGTATTGAAAGCTGTGAGTTTGGTTTCTTCATTACATGATCTGAGATTTCTCTTGATGAACCCGAGTGCCCTATTACCCTTAGCTGATATTTGGTTTATGTGGTTTTTCCATTTGAGATCTTTTGTTATTTCAACTCCCAAGTATGTATGCGAACTTGTTTCTTGCAGTGGTGAATCACCAAGCTTGTAAATTGTGAGTGAAAATGTGCTTTGTAGCATGTGTAATTTTGAGAACCTGACATTTATCTGGATGGAATCTCATCTGCCAGGTTTTCTCCCATTTTGATAAAGAATCCAAATCCTGTTGCAACACTTGTGCATCTATATCATTCATGATTTCTTTATAGATGACACAATCGTCTGCAAATAGACGAACTTGAGACGATATATTTTCAGGGAGGTCATTAATAAACAAGAGAAATAAAAGGGGCCTAAGACCGTCCCTTGGGGAACACCTGATCGAACAGGGACCCAGCCTGAATGATCGCCACCCACAACGACCCTTTGATGTCTTTGGGTAAGGAAATTTGTAATCCAACGGTGGGTGTTATTTTTGATACCAAAGTGATCTAATTTGAGCAAAAGGCGATTATGAGGCACGACGTCAAACGCCTTTGCAAAATCCATGATGATGACATCGGTTTGTTTACGATTGTCAAGAGATTGAGCGAAATCATGGATTGTCTGTATTAATTGGGTGTTGCAAGAGTGTTTGGACCTAAAGCCATGTTGGTTATCTGTAAGAATGTTGTATTTTTCCAGGTGTGACATGATGTTGGAGTGGAGTATGTGTTCAAATACCTTACACCTCACGGATGTTAGCGAGACGGGTCTATAATTTAATGCCTTGGTCCGCTCCCCTTTTTTGAAAATTGGGGATATATTTGCCTGACGCCAACTCTCAGGTAAATTACCAGAGGCAAGAGATTTTCTGAAAATGATGGTTAGGGCTGGTGCTATCTCAGATGCATATTCCTGCAGGATACGGGATGGAATACCATCAGGGCCAGAGGCCTTGTGAATATTGAGATTTCTGAGCAGCTTCTCAACTCCGTTCACATGGATATCAATTTCAGGCATGTTTGGGAAACTAGGTGAGTTAATGTGAGGTAAATGGTCCATGTTCTCATGTGTGAAAACTGACTCAAATTAAGCACATAGCAATTCTGCTTTTTCTTTATTGTTTGTAACCAGAATGTTGCTTTCATCTTTCAAGGCTGGTATGCCAGTACTATCATTTCTGAGACTTTTGATGAAAGACCAGAATTTTTTATTCCCCTGTATGCAAACTCCACGGATATATTTTCTATAAACTTGTCTTGTTTCCTTGGAAACCTCTCTTCGGAGGGAGCGGAACCTATCCCAGTCGTCAGGATTTTCAGTTTTATTTGCATGATTGTATGCTCTTTGTTTTTGTTTCAGTCTCACGCTGATCCTACCATTTATCCATGGAGAGATCTTACTACCAGACACAAACTTGGATGGGATGTTTTTATCCATCGTTTCATTTATTGAATCACAAAAATCGGACCATAACTGATCAACGGTTTGTTGATCCACATCCATGCTTTCAAAATCCTGACTGAGCTGGGTCAAATCACTTTTGATCTGGTCTTGGTTTGCCTTGTGGTACAGGAAGACCTTCCTAGGTCTACTTTTATTGACCTTGGGTTTTATATTATTTATGGTCACAGACGGAATACCGTCATGGTCACTGATACCAGGCACAACTGTATTCTTTTCTACAAGGGTGCTGTTATTAGTAAAAAAGAGGTCCAGGATGTTCTCCCTTCTTGTGGGTTTGGTCACAATTTGTTCCAAACCATAATCATTTGCTATGTTTATCAACTGCCGGCAGAGCCGGGTTTGGGGCAGAGTGGTAAAGTTGACTGAGTAGCCCAATTTACTCGGCCAGATTAAAATCACCTGCAAGCCAAATGTTTGGTGATTTTGACATATCGCTTTTGGATAGGGAGGAATTAAGTTGGTCCAGAATATCTCCCTTAGAGCTAGGGTGTCTATAAAATGCACCTACCAAGACAGCCTTACTGCCAACCAGCTCCAGTTGAATCCAAACAATCTCGCATCCGCATCCAAATCAAGCCTATGAGCAGCAATAAGGTCAGTCTTATAGGCAATAAAGACACCTCCATGACCTTCTGGGCCAACGTCCCCTTTCCTGTCTTTCCTAACAACGGTGTAGTTAGGAGGGACAATTTCAGCATTACTTATGCTGTCATCAAGCCATGATTCGGTGCCGATAACCAAGTCAGGTTGGTGGTTATCGAGACAAACTGCAAGTTCGGCAGTTTTGCCCCCTAAACTTTGAAAGTTTATGACCATGACCTTTAATTGGTGACGAGTATTGGTGGTTTTGTGGGTTTTATTTTTGGCTTTGTGTCTTTTTCCTCCAGTATGCGTACTGTTTTGGTTAGTTTTATTAAGAGTTTTTGGAGAGGATTGAGCCATAGGAGACAACAATTCCTCAGTTTCACTGAGTGATGCAAGGGTACTAAAGCTATTAGATAACAGCAACGCGTTGAGCGTGTGGAAAAGAATGAACTTGTAAAACTCGGCATACCACACTGACAGCAAATCCAACTGGCATTGCTGTTTTCTAAGGCTTTATAAACAGGCAAGGTCATGTGCATGCAATCAGCATGATAGCAGCAGTCACAATTGTCACATTGTACTGCGTAACTACTCCAGTCGCATTCAAGATTACATAATGGACATGGAAAGGCAGGACCGGGGTTTAACTCCGTGTCACCTGCCTATATGATACATAGCATGCATAGGTAGAGTAGTGTGAGTTTCTTTGAGTTTTTGGCATTACATATTGGTTTTAGGAGACAACTTCTGCTACACAAACCAGTTAACATGTTATCAGCAGGGTAATAATGGTAGTTAAATGATGTAATTAACATAACCGGATAGGCACTATAACTGTAGTTTGCATCTGTATTTACATTACCACATAATATACAATCACTGTATGAGTTCAGAATGAGTTCAGCTTCAGGGCATAAATATGATGATGACAAATCAACATCAGCAGATCCGTGCATATAATCATCAACTTCAGTCATGTCAGTTGTAGAATCTGCAGATGGAGTATTTACAACTGCTATGCAAATAAAGACAAGGAACATACTCACAGTAGACTGCTGCTTCATGGTGAATGATGATGAAAAACAAAACCATGCAGCGTAGAGGGTCACCCAACACCTACCAGTGCTACTCAACACAACACCCAGCCCCAATCGCGCAAGGTTAGCACTCCATCGTAGACGCCATGTTGGCTGAACTCGATGATAAAACTAATCCAAAATATGTGAAAAGTTAGACTCCAAATAGTCCGAAAATCACCCCAATGTTAATATAAGGAGATATATTTTGCAGACCTCGTGGGGAAAAGGTGAAATTATTCCTCAGGATGGTGAAGTTACGAAGCGATATCGATGGTCAGATGGACGAAGTTGAAAACACGTCCTCGCCTCGCACCTGCGCACAACAATCCCACTCGCATTCTTGACAATCCATTTTATTCTCAAAACTCAAGTAGTACGTGCACGAAAATAGGCATTCCTAAATAACATGTACACTTGGACACCTACAACTAGTTCACCACGTAAACTTGTATCATATCATCAACAAAACACCATCATATCATCCAAGAAGTAACGCAGTGTGTCGATAACTCAACGAATACCTCTGATCATCAATACGTGTATTGTGCTGCACACAATACATAATATCGATTTTGACTGCATCGTGCATGGTATATCTGGGCAATTGTTTATTCAAGATTTCCACATAGAACCCCCAAGATGTTTTTAGAAAATGGAAGATTAGATTATCATAAAAACGATACAGTAATCTTTTATAATATCAGGGTTCTATGTAAAAATTACATAGATTGTTCATCATTTTTGAGCGTCTATTTTCAGTAAATTCAAAAAATATTTTGACGTATATAAAATTGAAATAAAATTCTCCCCCTCCTATACAACACCAACTGTACCACAATTGGGTATCACGAATCGTTCTACATGTTGTGCAGTTAATATTCATATATTCCTTTATACATAGAATGCTTCACTTTTTACACACAAAATATTTCAGCGAAAACCCGCCCACTCTGCTATTTTATAAAGATAATCAGACTTCCCTAGAACATGCAATAATTAGCATTAAAACCAAGTTGTTTTTACGCATTTAAAAAACGCTTTGGCCTGACGGCGAAGGCCGCTGTGGGTTAGGGTTATAACACTGTACTTTGCAGCTATGTAAGAATAAAAAACCCTGAAGAAGTAAAGAAATGCCAAGTACTCTCCTCAAATCAGCTCAAGTGAAATTGTACCAAACAATTTTTTTCCATTACTATCATATTGTGAAAAACCAAGTAGCTGAGAAGTTAGCTCAAGATGCTAGGTCTAGGAAAATATTATCTGCAATGACCCCATGTTGACTTTGGCTTAGAAATTAGCTGTATTTTTGCTGGAAAATAGCACTGATCGACATCCGCCATCTTGGATAAATTTGGTGTACTGAAAATGCCCCGGAAAATGCCCAGCAACTGTCAATCAAATACTGAACTTGACAATTAAATACGGATAAGTCTGTACGTTCCACTGTGGCAGAAGTACGCACAACGTTGTTGTGCGAACGTGCATAAATTTTAGGCTAAGGTGCCTGAGCGTTACCAGGGCGTTACTATGTGTACCGGTACCGGTACTGAAAAAGCCTAGCAACCATCACTCAAACTGCCGATGTGTCAATTAAACTGCCGTAAAGTTTGACAGTTTTTAACTAATTATGAACCGGGATATCGGGACTGATTTTTTACCTAAAAAACGGCTGATTTGATTTGACAGTTTTTGACCAATTTTTCAAAATCGGGACTCATGTTTGGGGATTTTTTCTGAAATCGGGACCCATTAGAGCGGCACATCCATGAATACTTTAATATATACATATGAGTACCCCCCGGACTGTATATCTTCTTACACCCATCGTATGTGTGAGTTACGGCTTTTGACAATTGGACAGGCCTTACCTAGTACACCCATCGAATGGTTTATATACCGGCTCCATACATTCAATGTATGTGCTTACCTATATATCTTCTGATGCAGGAGTTAATACATGTATATTAATTTGAATTGAAATCCAACAAAGTTTGGAGCTTCAATGTGTGTTTAACATTTAACATGTTTATCTTCTATTCCATCTGACAGATGTGAGTCTCCATGAGTATGCCGATAATCCTCGAGTTCCTGCAACAAGTCGAGTCAGCAAAGCCAAGGGAGTTACAACTGTCTTACATAAAGAAGGTTAGTATGTACAGATACAACTGTCTGTGAGTGTTATAGTCAAAATAATATAATCACAAGGTCAAAGATAGATTGTTCCATTCCATATGCCGGAATGGCAAGTGGAATGGAACAATACATCTTTCACCAAGTGATTTATGACCATTTCACAAATTTGAGACAGTTAATATTTGTTTTATATAATTACATTGATTATACATAAATTCAAGATGTTACAAATACTATTTTAGGTACATGTAGGAAATCCATTTTTCATCAACATACATTTTTGGGTCCTTATTAGTTTCACTTGTGGTTCTTTAATGTTATGTAACTGTAATCTCCTGTTTGCAACTGTTTCTCCAACATTTGTAGGTTAATGTGTTGTATTATTTACTTTTGAGCAAATACTGGTAATAAGTATGCTATAAATAAGACTTATGCTTGCATTGTATTTATTTTGCAGCCAAAATGGAAGCATCCAAGAAGAAAGATGAAGATAGTGTTGTAGATGATTGGTTCCTTCAAGATGACTCAGATTATGAGTATCAGGAATGTGTTGAAGAGGATACCACACAAGATGCTGTTGGTTGTGATGGTCTTGACATAAGTGTTGGTCAACAGGACAAAGGTATATGACCCCTTACTTTGGTATTTACATGTTGTTATTGTAGTGGCGGTTGGCAGGCTATAAATGGTGTTGAATATCTGCACTAATGTGTTCATTAATGAGATATTTCCATAGCATGTATTATGTCTAAATGAGAGTCACAAGTGCAGTGTGGTGAAGTCCCCAAAGCAATGCTCCGCAAAATATTTTATTGTCTCTTGTAATACAACACTTGGGTTGCATTACATGCATTAACAGTTGTTTTTAAATGTTGCAACCGTCACACTTGTACTGTGTGCAATGTGTCAGGGTACATGTAGGCAGTCTCGAAGTGTACTAAGCCCAGGGG